>NC_056741.1:709356416-709556880 GCF_019279795.1 Protopterus annectens
GCCTGGCAATCTACTGGTATTGTCATTGGTCCTTTTGGGGGGGGGGGGGGTAAAGTTTGCACTAAATTTGTTCGCCAGTATGTTTGCAATATCTGTTGGCTCGGGGTAGGAGATTCCATTGTGCAGTAGCTCAGAGCAAATCTTGGTATTGCCATGGAGATTCTTTACATAACTATAGAAGGCCTTGTGGTTGTATGTGGCTGTACTGAAGGTAATCTAAACTTCAGTAGTTTGTCACACTCAGGATTGGCAAATAAAAATTGAGAAAAACACATCAACAATACAATTTGCATGCTCTGAGACATGATCTGAGTATGCAAATCATGATAGATGCAGGTGGCAATGTTGCTCCACCTTGCAAGTACTGTCTTTCCCCTTTCTGTTGGAGTTTTGAGTTATATTTCACAATTAAAAAAATGAAGTATAGCTCATAGAGCAGTGATACAGCCCAACATTGGGAAATCAGTTAATTGAGTTAGTAAGCAGCTTCACTTAGTCCCTGCAGCAGGAAGGTGTGAATCCTTGGCAAGTGGCAGCAACTAACAGACCATGGTTGAACATGAGAGTTAGAAAATTCAATGGCTTACAGATTGTGGTGTTACCATCAGGAGCTACTCTGCTTTTATTGATCCATGATCTGCTCAGTGTCAGACAACCAAATGTGATCCCGTTCACTAAAGTAAAAGAAAAAAAAAATTGCTGTATTTGTGTTTACTGCCAGGACCATGGGCTTCCTTACTAGATGCCTTAACCTTGTTATGAAGCAGGAGATATGTATATTCATTCCCCAGTGTTCATTTGTTAGGATGGTGCTGGTTAAAGCCAAGAAGAACAGCAAGAGTTGTTCCCATAGCTTCACTTAGATGTACATGAAACCTATTGACCAAGGAGCAGTGCAGTCTGCTCTGCCTTATCTTCATTTGTCTGAGATTGCGTACATGAGCTTTGAATAAGCAGTATTGGTAAGATTTGCTGTGACGGAACATTTTACAGATCAGGCTGGCAACTAAGAAGCCACATTTCAAATCTGCTCACTCCTCCTAATGAAATAATTCCTTCTGTGCATGCATATAGAAGACTTAAAGCCACTCTTTCATATAGCAGATGACACTTTGGCATACCTTAAAAATTCTTCTAAAGTCGTGCCTTTGCTTGTCCACTATTAAAATTCATCTTTGGCTCTAAGTGTTTCATGAACCATTAACACACAAACCTAATTCTTGGGTAGATGCGAACTGTACCATTCTTGATGAAGTTACTGAACATGAAAATGATGATACTCTTGTTCATAAATCTGTTTCCTGGTATGAATGTTTATCTCTGAGACTTAACTTATAGGTTGATAGGTAGGTACTAGGCTGTCAGCCCTATACAAGCCTAGCCAAAAAGGTACCCTGGCTTTTGCCACCCAAGAAAATTATTTTCCTTTGCCACTGTCGAGCAGAGCCACAGAAGTAATCCCCGGGGTGAATTTCCTATTTCCCATCCAATCATCAAGATTTTTCTTGAAAAGTACTAATGAGGAGCTTTGTTTGATATAGATAGGTAGTTTATTCCAGAGTATGGGAAGTCTCTGGGACAGGAATCTATCCCTCCAGCATGTTCTGTTTATTGTGGTGACAGGGTTGTGTGTAGCTCGGATGGATTGGGACTTCTTTAAGTGGAGCATGTCCAACAGCTTTGAGTTTGACATAGCTTTGTATGTTAGGCAGAGATCACCTCTGAGTAGGCGATATGCGATGGAGTAAAGCTGAAGTTTTTTGAGACTGTCTGCGTAGGGCATCTGTTTGAGGCCGGTAATCCTCATTGTGAGGTATTTCTGCAGCCTTTCCAGTTGTAGATGTCTTCTGAGGTACATACCAAAAGGGGCGTTGTACTCTGTAATGAGTGATGAGTAGAGGGAAACAATGATCTCTTTTTTTCTGGTTGAGAAACCTTTTGTGATGAGGTGTGCCACGTAGAAGGATTTCTTGACTACTGTGGCAATGTGATTATCAAAGGCGAGATTACTGTCCACCTGTGTCTCAAAGTCTCTTATCACACTTTAGGTGTTAAGTATACTACCACCTATGTTGTAGTTCATGGGTACAGAGTTTTTACCAAAGGGGATGACAGTGTACTTTTTGGCACTGAGCTTGAGGCCATGGCTTTGACAAACAGGCATCTGCATAAGTGAGGCCCTTTTGTAGGATGTCCACATTGTTAGAAGTTTTGATTATGGCTCCTAGTTTGTCATCTGCGTACTTTGTTAAGCAAAGACTTTCTGTGTTAGCCTGTACTTCAGAGAAGTAGATACCAAACAGGAGAGGACCCAGGACTGAACCCTGTGGTACTCCACTTGGCACTGGTCTGAAGTCGGATTTGGAGTCTGCTACTTTCACAGTGTGGGTGACCCAGTTGGCAACCCATTTTGTGACATAGGGATTTGTACCTAGTTTAGTGAGTTTATCTATAATTTCAGAGAGGGGGATGGTGTCAAAAGCCTTGGCAAGATCCAGATAGGCTGTGTGAACCACCTTACCCTCGTCTAAAGCTTTGGTGACTGCTTCAAATAAGTCTATCAGGTTTAGGGGGCATGATCTCCCTTTTACAAACCCAAACTGGGTGGGGTCCAGAGTTTGGAGATTACCAATGTCTTTCTTTATACGTTCCATGGCCTTGCCGACCAGGCTTGTTAGGCTAATGGTGGCGGTAGTTCCCGAGGTCCGTGGTGGCTCCCCCCTTGTGGAGTGAGATCACCGTCGCTGTGCGCCGTTTAGCGGGCACAAAGCCTGAGGTGAGGCTATGATTGAACATGGTACTTAGGTGGGGTGCCAGTTCATTCTGTAGTTCGTGTAGAACGCAGCCTGGAATGTTGTCTGGTCCCATGGATGCTGTGTTCTTGGCTTTGGAAAATGTAGTTTTTACCTGTGCAGCCATGATTACAGGAACTTTGCATTCTTCCGGTACAGAGATGGGCCCTTTAGGGGGTGAGAGGGGGGTAAAGTTAGCACTGAACCTATTTGCCAGGATGTTGGCAATATCATTTGGGTCTGTATGTTTAGTGCCATTGTGCTGTAATTGAGAGCAGGTCTGAGTGTTGCCATTGAGATTCTTGACATAGCTATAGAATGCTTTGTGGTTGTCTTTAGAATTAGTGGCGATTTTGTTTTCGTAACTAGCTTTGGAGGATTTTATCAGGGATTGCAGCTTCTTACTGAGGCTGACCAGGGAGCTCCTCCACTCATGGGATTTTGCTCTCTTTTGCAACAGTTTCTTCCTTCTGTTGTACAGTTTGTTTATGGCAGGGGACCACCAGATTGGCTTCCTTTTTTTGGAGGATAGCATCTTGGTTCTGTTTGGGATAGCGCGATCCATGCACTCGTGTAAGTGCTTATAAAGTGCAATTGTGTAGGATTTAGTAGTCGTAACTGTATTGTCCATCTGCATAGGCATTATGAAGTTCACCACTTCTGTCTTATGAAGCATGAAGTTGGCTTTGGAGACATTTTTTACCATGGTTTCCTTAATGGGGGATGGGGGCAGGATGTGGATATCTAGGTTAATTAACTTCTGGTCGGATCGGACCAATGAGGCGTTGACTTCAGGTGTGGAACACCGGTCACTCATGTTGGTAATTACTAGCTCTAGGATATTGTTGCCCCTGGTGGGGGTGTGGATAAGTTAATCCAGGGCATTGGAATTTATGAATTCCAGAAAGTGTTGAGCTAAGGAGTTGGTACATGAGTAGCTTTCCCAGTTAATGGTGGGGTAGTTGAAATCGCCCATTATTAGTGTGTTCGGTTGAACCCTAATATTTTCCAGTACATCAAGAAAAGAGGAGTGGGAATCCTGGGGCATTGTGGGGGATCTGTAGCAAGCTACAATTTGGATTGCAGTTTTGCCCAGAGTTAGTTGCACTTGGATAACCTCAGCTGCATTATGCTGAGCAACTAGCCTGGAGGTGTAAATATCCTTAATGAATATGGACACACCTCTGCCTTTGGTGTTCCAGTCCAGGTTACATGGCTGAAAAGTGTGGTATGAGTTATAGCCTGGTAGTGCAGGGGTGCTGTCTGGAGCCTTGAACCAGGTCTTAATCACTGCACAGATATTGATGTTCTCCATTTTAGGGAGTGCCTTGAATAAGTGCATTTTGAGATTTATACTTCTAGCATTGAGTAGCTTCACCCTTAGTTTTTGCTTGCCTGTTCCATTTACGGTGGTGAATTTGTCATTTGAACCTTGCCTAAAAAAGGCACTATTGGGACAGCAAGAACCTTAGCCAGTATTCAGAATCCCAGGGGTGACAGGTGCAGGCCATCTCTGGCAAAGCATCGTGGTCTTTGAACCATGTCATCCCAGGCAGAAAGATACCGAATCCCTTTAGAATGACACCAGAAGCTTAGCCAGTTGTTGAAGTCAATCATTTTGTCCTTGTACTGCGGTATCATTCTGGGTGATGGCAGAATGCTACTCAGGGCTAGGGTCATACCTTCCTAGGCTACAAGATCGGAGAGCTCTTCCATGTCTCTCTTCTTCTAGTCCAGGGAGGTACGTCTCAGGTCGTTCACACCAACATGGACAACGACAGACTCATATTTGTACTTGTTGTGGAGTGACCTGAGTGCGTGGGTTATGTGGCGGATCCTGGCATCCTACAGGCAACTGACAGTAACCTTCTCCTTGTTTAGCCTGGTGAGTGGGACATCAGTGTGCCTGACTATAGAGTCACCTATGTCTTGTATGTTGGGTAGGTTGTTTTGTCTTATTGGCTTTGGTTGAGTAGCACACTGAGGCTGCAGGCTGTGTGTCATTTGGGTTGTGTTGGGGGGTGGAGGTTGCTTGCATTTCTGCTTTGGAGGTCTTTGTTGCTTGAGCAGATTATTATTGAGAGCATCTGCGATTGTTTTTGTGTTTCTGTGTGTGGATTTTGGTGGTGTAGATTTAGTGAGACTATGTGATGGGTGTGGTGCAAGTGTTTACCTTCTCCTCTTGACTGTCAACTTCAGTCTTGGCTGGAGAGAGCTTTACCTCCAGTTTGGCTAGATAAGTGCATCTCTCACTGGTTGTAGTGTTGGGTGGTAGGAGGAGAGGGTTGTCTGTGTACATGAGGCAATTTCTGCATTGCCCCAAGATGCCCAAATTTATCAGATAGACAGGAGAGAACACTGGGAGCTGACCCTTGGACATGCCTGAATAAAAAACTATTTTCCTCTAGATAAGTGAGGAAAGTGAGTATAAGAGCTGTTTTTCTCTAAGTAAGTGAAGAAAGTAAGTACCAAAACTGTTTTCCTCTAGGTAATGAGAAAGGTTGAGTGCTGTAGTAATTAGTAGGTTATTTAGGGTCTATATCAGATCATCGAAACGGCACATTATTGAATGCTGTAACGACGAACTGCAAAACCCGAACCCTAACAATATTGAAACCTCAATACAGCAAATTTTTTCCCTGGGAAAAAACTTGCTGTTCTAAGTAACACACACACACACACACACACACACACACACACACACACACCACAAGCACAGTAAAAATCATTAATCCACACACATACATTTAAAAGTTACATCTAACCCTACACTACACTGCACATACACTACTATCTATCCACTTACCTTCACCCAGACCCTAACGCTAAGGTCCTTCACTGTCGCGCACACACCTCACTTGCACCCTAACCCTAACTCACTTAGCCCGCCCCAACCCCAAATCGCACACTTACTGATTCGCACCCTAACCCGAATGTCTGCACAGTCACACACTTACCTTTACCCAACCCGTAAATTTCCACCGCATTGCTGAAAACAGTGAAGTCACAACAGCGGCTAGCCAAATTCTTTCCCTAGGAAAGAATTCGGTTTTGTGCAGCTTTGCTGTTTTCAGCGTTCGTGATATTGGGTTCGATATTAGATCATTCAAAGTTCTGCCATTTTGATGATCTAATATTGACACAGTTATTTAGTGTTACAACAAGTTCTGAACAAGTGCTGATCACAAATAATCAAATTCAAGTGCTAAAACTACAAATCTGTATCTGGACTAAACTAGTTACTGGAAAGGGGGGAAAACTAGTGCAAATGCGAGTTTTTAAATCAGAAAGCTGTACTTTATCCTCAATTTCAGAACTTCAGACCCTTTAAATATACTTTTTCTTATTTTTCCCAAAGATCATGAGTATTTATTTGTGAACCGTATGATATAAGTAAGAGAGCTATCCTTTGTATGTCACTGACTGAATTTCATGATGCCTTTTGTTTGCTTACTTTAAAAGATGAGCGTGTTACATCTATTAATTGTCATTAACTTCAGAGTTATGTGCTCACAGACTTGCTCTTGTTGTTGGTATTGGACCCTTGTTTGGTGGACAGTCATGGTCTTCTGGTGGGTCTTCACCATTCAACAGCTGAATCCATCACGTCTTGATAAGTAATGCTTCAGCAGTAGTTTGGAGAGCTTACTTAGATTCTCACATTCTGTATAGGGAATACACCCCCAATTCTTACTTGACGATAGGACTGTATATCACCCAGTTATGTGGAAATTATAACAGTGCTTTTACCCTTGATGGTCTTGAAAAAGTACTACTTCCGGGACCTCTGTTCATGTAGTTAGACTGCCAGTCAGTTAAATTAGTTTAAACAAGCAAGAAGGAGCAAGATTGTTCCCCCAGACAAAGTAATGGCTGTGTGGTATTATCAAGCATTCTTTCTCAGCAGCTCATATCCCTGATGATTCCATGCCCCACTGAAAATTTTGGGAAGAAAGATCAAAACTTGTTGCTTGGGATCACACACTAACTCTCCTATTTATACAGAAAACTCTATAGATACTTACCAAGGATGTCCCTTATGTAGGGAAGCCAGACAACTCTACTTCATACACTCATGAATTCCACTAGACTTGGTGGCAGGGGTCTCTGTGGTGATTGAGGCTGCCAGGAAACCTTCCACTGGCCAAATCTGTTTCATCAAGTCGGAGATTCTCATTTTTGGGGAATGGTTTCACAAATCAGTCTGTCTGTTAACATACAGGAGCTTTTTCCGTAGCTCAGACACCACTGATGTCGTACATCACACACATGCTCTCTCCTCAAGGTGTAGGGTACAAGGGCACAGACACTCAGAACTTCTTTACCGACAGTCCAAATGCCATCGTTGAACATCAGTCTGAATGCTGTTCTGCTGTGCTGGTTACCAAGCCATGTTTTACATCAGTGCCATGTTGGGGTTTCTTCTTATCTTTTTTTATTTAGTGCTGTTGGGTTCTTAGCATCCAGAAAGGGAAATGTCAGTTTGGGAGGCATATTCCCATAAATACCATCACAACCAGCGTCGTTTCTGTTTGGGTGATTCTCACAACCATACTTAGTGTTCTAGCTGCCAGACTTTTGTCCCTAAGACCCTACATAGTTGTCTCTTTGCTTTATTTACTTTGAAAACCTGTGTCTTAAGTTGTTGGCTGACAGTGCTATGATAGAGTCTTCCCATCCCAAGGGTCAGCCATCTGTGAAGAAAAAGGCCAAAAAACTTAGGTCTGATTTGGCTTTCTGTCAAATCTCTGTCATACATCTCTCCTGCGGCTAGTGAAAGCCCAGAGGATTGTCTGATGGTTGCCTCAGATTCCTCTGCTGTGACCCAGTCAGAGGCTAGCATGCATCCTCAGAGGCTTTACAGACATCTACTTCTGATGTTGAGGGGGAATCTCCGCTGATTACATCAGTGGGACTGAGGATTATTCTGCAGATCTTAGAGAGGAGATCCCAACTACACTTATTGAATATCAGCAGGGGTCTGACCCTCTAAGGGTGGTCCATGCCGACACAGTAAACCAAGCATATTTCCTGTGTAGTTAAGGATCCCCAACGTGATTGGCAGGATTTTACTCTGGTTAATGTTTTTATGACTTTAAAGCCTTCTCAAGGGGTGTTTTTGCCTGCCCCTCCCTTTTCTTCCACTCCTCTTACAAGATCCAGGGAACTGGACTCTTCAGATGAGGATCTACATTCTGGGGAAGAGTCCCTGACTTACTTTTCTCAAGTTCTTTCCCCCTTAGACTATGGTTCAAAGGAAGAGGAGCCTGTTAGTCCAGATTCCCCTTTGGAGAAACTTTTCTCTGGAGATACTGTTGCCCACATGATGGAGTTCTTTAAGCTGGGATTGGACTGACATTCAGAAAAGATACAAGTTCCTCCAGATGGAGTCGCCTAATCCAACAGCTGTTCCCCCAGTTCTGGCTGCCCTGCTTGGATACCTTTTCAGCAGCTTCTGTGGCCCATGATTGTCAGCCTCCTGCACCCAAGAAACCTCATAGGTTTTACAAGGTGCTTGACAAATGTAATTTCTTCATAAATGCCTTTCTGCTTGCTGTGACCCTCTGTGTTGCCTGTCTCGTCTGACAAGCCCTCCAAGTTGTTGTCATCTACCAAGTTGCTCCCTTCACATAAGGATAGTAGAACTATGGAGATGCTGGGCAAAAAGATTTATCCTGCTGACACTTCATACTTTGAGGCCATCAACTACCAGACTCGTATGACTAGGTATGTTTTGGCTCTCTTTTCAGGTTTCCAAAGTGTTTTTTTGACCCTCCTGACTCTGAGGGGAAAGCTTCTGCCCTTTCCTTGTTGGGCTCTACCTCTCAAGTTGCTTGCCAGTCTGTCAAATACAGCTAATGTCTTCCAGTGCTGCTGCCTTAGGTTCTGTTATGAGACGTTACTCTTGGCTTCATCTTCAGCCTTTACCTGACATTAAGACCAAACTACTCAATGCTCCTTTGGATAGTAATAAACTTTTTGGCGCTGCTGCTGTTGAACTTTTCAAGTCTTTCCAGGGTAAGGGTAAAGCCGTGCAGAAGTTGCAACATATTTTTGTTTCTACTATTCCTATGTTTCTGGGGAATTATCCTTTCAAATCTTTTGTTTGTAGGCTCTCTCTTCCTCCTCCTAAGGGAAGAAATGGTCCTAGATGTGTGCCTCCTGCTAAGTGCTTCTCAGGTTAAGTCAGGTTCCATTTGACAGTTTGTTTCCCCTTTCCTCAGCCAGGTTCCCTTATCCCTCCTTCTTTCTTTGTCTCTTCCAAATTTTTTAAAGATCACAGCAGACTCTTGGGTTCTGTCCATTATTTGCCAGGAATAGTTCATGGTTTGAAATCTCTTCCTCCCCTTGTGAGCATCCCTCAACCTCCTTGGAAACAACTTGCTCTTTTCCAGGAGATGCTTCATTCTCTTTTAGTCAAGGCCACCATTCAAGCTGTGTCTTCTTACAATGTAGGGATGTTTTTTTTATTCCAGAATATTTTAGTTCCCAGAAAAGGGGGCTCTTAAAGACCAATTCTGGATTTTTCATAACTCAACACCTTCACCAAGATTCCTTCCTTTTTAATGTTGTCTCTTCAGATTATTTTTCCTGTTTTACCCTAGGCCTTTTTGGTCTCTCTGAATCTCAAAGATGCCTACCTTCTTTTCCCCATCCATCCCCTTTTCATGAAATTTTTACATTTCTCCATTTCTTCCTTGCATTTTCAGTTCTCCAGTTTGCCATTTGGCCTCTCTGCTCCCCAAGGGTATTCGCCACATGACTTGCTCCTCTCATTACCTTTTGCAGGATGAGAAGAGTTCTGCTTCAAGTTCCCCAGTTTACTATTTCCCTGTTAGTCTGGTGTTTACCATAAATCAACTCTGACTCCTTCTCAAGATCATATTTTCCTTGGTTGCAGGCTTCAGGCCATTCCCATGCTGGCATCTTTCCCTCCCCCCAAAGGCCCTGTCTCTTACTGCCTTTTTTCAAATTCTTCTTCCTCTGGCTTCAGTTGCAGACAGAGAATTTCTCAGGGTTCTCAGGTTCATGACTTCCGCCAGTTCCATGCTGCATCTGGCCACGCTACACCTGAGAAAGCTTCAGTGGTACCTTAAGTCAGTTTGGCTCCAACATTGCCACTGCTGGACTTCCTGGTACCATTCCTTCTCTCTCAAGCTTGAGCTTCAGTGGTGGATTCTTCACCTTTCTCTAAACCCTTTCCAGGCTCCAGTTTGGACTCAAGAAGTCATTACAGATGTCTCAGACAGGGGTTGGGAGATCCTCCTTTGGCTACCTCAGAATTCAGGGTCTCTGGCCTCTTCATCAGAGGTTGGACCACATCAATATACAGGAGCTGATGGCCATGTTTCTAGCTCTTCAGGATTTTCATTCCGTCTTTCATTCCAGGCCCCTCAAAATTTTCACAGACAATACCACAGTGATATGGTATGTCAACAAACAAGGCAGCACAAGGTCCTATCTTCTTTGCAGACTAGCTCTTCAGGTCTGGGATCTAGCTGTCCAATATCAATTGAGTCTTCAGACAGTTTGCATTCCCTCAGAGCACAATCTAGTGGTGGACTGTTTGAGCAGGTCCAGCACACAAGCTCATGAATGAATGCTTCACAGAATTGTGTTCTGGGCATAGCCCATTGGAGGGATATTCCTCAGGTACATTTTTTGTCCTGCCTCTGAACAGACAACTTTGACTGTTCTGTGCTAGAGTCCTAAGTCTTCTGACTTTGAAAGTGGACACCCTATCTTTTCCTTGTAAGGGGATGTTTCTCTACGGATTCTCCTCCCCTTCCTCTGTTGCCATGCATTTTGCACAACATCAGGCAGGACTCTCAAAATCTTGCTGGGGACATCCCTTTGTCCCACACAACATTGGTTCTCCCTTCTTTCTCACTTGGCCGGGGCAGTTACCACAAGTTACCTCACCAGGTGGATCTTCTCACATAAAACAAGGTATATTTTGTCTATTCTCACTTGTCCGCTCTTCAACTGACACTATGGGTGATAGGGGTTTGATCCCTTTTCGGCACGTCTTTTCTGAGCACATCATTCAGTTCCTGCAGGAGGTCAGGAAACCATGCATGTCCAAATAGCAAATATTTTCTGTCTGGTGCCTTCCTCGCTATCAGGATTCCCCACCTGTGCAGGTTCCTGTGGTTCTATCTGTGTGATCTGCTCCATGCTTTGCTAGCATATTCTGCAGTTAAAGGTCACCTGTCAGCAATTTCTGCTTGTCTGTTTTTGACTTCGCCACTGGCTTCTAGATTTCAGGTCAAGCAATTTCTTAAAGGTGTCCTTCATATCAGGCCTCCCAAGAAGCTTATTTCACCTTCCTGAGACCTAAATTTTGTATTTGAAAAATTGACTCTGGCTCTATTGAGCCTGCTTATTCAGCTTTCTTGCAACATTGTACTCTGAAGAGTGTTTTTCTTTTGGTTGTCACTTCAGCCAATTGTGACTGAACTTCAGGCTGTCACGGCTGTTTCTCTCTTAGTTTTACACAGAAACAATGTGTCTCTTTGTACTGCACCTTCTTTTAATGCCCAAGGTGATCAATGAGTTGCCTCTTAATCAGTCTGTTCATCGTACTTCCTTTTTTTCCCTTCTCCGCAGTCTGCCAGTGAGAAGGTTCTTACACCTGGCATGTGCATAGACAGCTCAGATATTAATTGGATAGAACTGATGTTATTTACAAATCTGAGCAACTTTTTGTTTCCTTCCATACCAGCTCTTTAGGTTTGGCAGTTTCTACACAGACCATATCTTCTTGGATTTCTAAGGCCATTTCTTGTTAGTCTTTTCATGGTAAATGTCTTTCCTCATCAGCGAAGCCCCATTCTACTAGAGCTATTGCCGCCTCTGGTGGTTTTTTTCCAAGAGGCTGCATATCAGTTCCATCCCTGAGGCTGCAACTTGGTCCTCTCTTCATACTTTCAGTAAGCATTACAAGCTGAATGTTATTGCCAGGACTATCCTGGATGAGTTTCTGGAGGCCTCTTCTGTGACTTCCTCCACCCAGGCTTCCTCTTGAGTTTTTGTACTTTCCCTTAAGCTATGAAAACTGCAACAGTGATATGAAATGATGTGGTACAGTTGTGTAAAGTCTTAACATAACAGTAGAAATTCTTCTCTTCACTGGTGTAGTATTTGCTTCCTCCCTCCTACCCCTCTGCTGTAATTTCTTTCTTGCCCTCCTAGTCAAGGGGCTTTTCTCCCTCTGGATGCACATGTTTTTCTAGTCCCTATGGGCATTCTGTTCCTTCTAGGGCTTTATCAGTTCTGAATGCATGCATCCATGTGTCACCTTTATGCCCTACGCTTGTGTGGAGAGCATGCATGTGAAGTACGATGCCTGTAAGCGCTAAAGGTTTTTGGTATACTGTCCTTGACGAGGAGATCCCTTTGGTTATGAATACTGCAACAGTGATATGGAATGACATCTAATGTTAGATTAAAATTTTACTCTACTTTCTCTGGATCTCCATTATTCTATTGGTCAGGGCATATATGTACATCTTTACCTTCTGGAGGGTTGGCTGATTAAACTGTTCCTTAATGGAGTGCTTGTATTCCTGTCCTCATTGAAAGCTGAGGAACCCACCCTCACTGGAATTTGAAGTTCATGATAGATAAGTCTCTGTGTGTAGTCCTTGAATCTGCTAGATGGGTGATGTTAAATTGTGCCTCTTGGAAGATATTGTTGCTGGTGGATATCACATCCAAGATGTAAGCTTCAGGCCATCGTGGGAGGAATTGTATCTTGTCTTCCCAAGGAATGGATGATGGTTATATGAACCCACGCATACTCCCAAAGGTGGTTTCAGAGTTTTCACTAAAGTATTCTATTTGGCTCCCAGATGTTCTTCATGTTTCACTGTTGCAGTCATTACATTTGGGTTATCTGCTTGCAAGTAGCCCTCAGTCGACCTGATTAACAAAGTCTTCGGTCCTGCATCGGTTGCTGTCCCTTCTTCCATGACGTCAGGTCGTCAGGGGTATAAAACATGCAGCCAACGCCATTACCCCAGTCTTTCTCACCGTGCGGTGCCCGAAGCAGAAGCAGTTCGCAAGTGCCAGTCAGCCAACTCCTGAAATTTTAGTTTTCGAGTTTCAGAACCGAAGTCTTCAAATAAAGCTAAGTACCCCGTTGGGGAAACTTTTTCTTGCTCCTTGTCGATGTCAGTAAAAGTTAATAATTGTATTACTTGTGGAAAGCAAATACCTCATAAAGATTTTCATTCGTACTGACCACGACGTAATTTGCTGTCGGTTTTGTGCTTTATTTAATCAGCACACTATCCGTCATCTGTATATTTTCGGCTCTAAATATTTCGGTTCTCGGTGTAATTTTCCAGAAATGTCATCGGTTTACCATCTGACTACCGGGATTCCGAAAAAACGCAAAGATAAAGACAGATACAGGCCACCGAGGTCCAAAACTGCCGACGATGCTTCTCCTAATCTAGTCGCCAGTTCGCCGGTACTCAGTGAGGCACTTTCGCAGCCCCTGATACCTGCTACTTCTGATTCGCAGGCTTCTACTGAGACCTGTTCGGAGTCTGGTATGCTGGGAGATGCTTAAACTATGGAACCCGCGAATGTATCTACCTTGGATGGGTCCGGAGCCGCTGTGCAGGCACCGGCTTCTGAGGGTGTATTCAGGCCTACGGACTTGCATATTAAACAGACACCTCCTAATTTACTTAGGCCTAAATCTCGATCCATGTCTAAAAAAACTGATGCCCAGGCCACATCCTCAGGCCTTTAGGCCTAAAAACAACTGATAAGAATGGCTGAAGATCTAATAACTCTAATCAGGGGTAGCCAACCCCCCCCCCCTTCTAAGAGGCCTAGGACTAGCCAACCCCCCCCCCCCTTCTAAGAGGCCTAGGACTGAAGTTGATTATGAATCTTCTGATCAGGATTCTGTTTTTTCTGACTCTTCTGATGATCTGGATTTGTCCTTACCTACTTATGAGGATTCTGTTCCAGAGGACTCTATTCCCTCTGCTTCCCCTCCTGAGGATTTTTCTTTTGGGGAAACCTTACATACTCTAAGGGAGCATTTCCACTGGGAAAGCCAGGATTTTTATGATTTAAAAAAGAGGCTTAGGGATTTCCTTCTCCTACCTCAGCATAGGCCTTTAGCTATTCCTCCTGTACTAGACATTGTTGATGATGCTTTCTCGGAATCTAGTTTGGCCCCTGATTCCCTGCCTCGTGCTCGCAGAAAACCTGACAGATACTACAGGGTCCCTGAGTCCCACAAGTTCCTTTTCAAAAATCCTATTGTAGATCCAGAGACTATTTCACAGGGCCCCAAGGGCATTAAGGCTTCTACTGCTGAAAATCCTACCCCTTTTGATAGAGACTCCAGGGCGCTGGATAGATGGGGTAAGAAGGTTTACACTTCTGCAACCTTGGCCATTGGGGCTTTAAACTGCCAGTTTCATATGTTAAAATATCAGCAACATGTTATTGGACTGCTTAAACAGAAAATTATGTTGATTCCTGACTGTGTGGAAAGTAAAGAATTACAGGATTTAATGCATTCTGCCGAACAAATTGGAAAACATACTTTGCAATGTGGTTTTGATTCATTAGAGGCCTCTTGCAGGGCTGCTGTTACTGGGTCTGTGCTCAGAAGGCATGCTTGGCTTAAGGAGCAATCTTTGCCTGATCATGTTAAAGCTAAATTGTTGGATGCTCCTTTAAATCAGGACCACCTGTTTGGCAACAAGGCTGAGGAAGTTCTTAAAAATATGGAAGATAAAGCTAAATCTAGGCAAACTGTTAAAGATTTTTTACAAGTTAATCTTCCTAGATTTAGTAGGCACTGGCCCTGTAAGAATTGGTCCTTTCCAACCCCTTCCAGGTCTTGTCAAGCCAAACCCAGACACAGCAAAAACCCCAGGTTTCAGTCCCAGGGGACTCACAGAACTAAGCAGTGGGGGGCCTCCACTTCCAAGTCTGGGAATAATAAGACTCCCCCCTATGGTAAACTGTCTCAATGACTTCCTTTTAAAATTTCCAAGCACTTATCAACTGGCTGCCCCTTTGGGGGAAAAGATTGTTCTTCATGCAAAGATTGGGAACTCGTTACCCAGGACAAATGGGTTTTAAATATAGTGTCCCAGGGATACGGATTTTGCTTCCACACATTGCCAACACCAAATGGGTGGCTGGACCTACCCCCAAATCAGTGGGCAGAAGCCCAAAAACGAGTACTTTCTCTCTTAAGCATGGGGGCTATTCAACTGGTACCAGAAGAGGAAAAGGAACAAGGTTTCTACTCAAGAATTTTCCTGGTACCCAGAAAAGACAATTCATGGTGTCCTATCTTGGACCTGTCTACTCTAATCACCTTTTTGGAGATTCCAAAATTCAAGATGCTGACTCTTCACCAATTACTTTCTATGCTAGGCAAAGATGCCTTGTTGGTAACACTAGATTTAAAAGAAGCATACCTGCACATCCCAATCAGGGAATCTTGCAGAAGATACCTATGCTTCAAAGCAGACTACAAGCACTATCAGGTCTCTGCACTGCCCTTTGGCTTATCTACTGCACCCAGGGTATTCACAAAGTGCCTAGCTCCAGTTATTGCATTTTGCAGGCAAAGAAATATTCAAATATACCCGTACCTGGACGATTGTCTAATTCAGGCAGAAAGCCAGGACATACTTTTGAATCATCTGGCCTTTGTAAAAAGGGTTCTAACTTGTCTGAGGTACACCATCAATGAAAAGAAATCACACCTGGTACCCTGTCAACAAATGACATACCTGGGAGTAAGCTTGAATACAACTTCTCAGATGGCTTACCTCACGCCAGGAAAGCAAATTCATTTGACAACCTACTTCAAACAAGTGGCCCCAAAAACCCTACTATCTGCAAGACTAATACTGCAAGCCTTGGGGTTCATGGCCTCCTGCATTCTTCTAATTCCATATGCAAGAATGCATATGAGGAAACTACAGTGGTATCTAAAATGCCTATGGTGACTACATTTTCAAGACCTAGAAACAATGATTCCTGTCGTACCTTGCCTATGCCTAGAGTTCCTTTGGTGGGCAGAGGCCTGCCACCAAAACAAGGGACTACCTTTCACATCACCCCCTGCCACCCAAACCCTAACAGATGCATCAGACTATGCACGGGGGGCTCAACTGGCAGGGGAAGTGCATTCAGGGCAAATGGAACCCAATTCAAATGCACCTGCATATCAATCAAAAAGAAATGTTAGCTGCACAGAATGCTCTGACAGCCTTCAAGGACCACATTCTTCCAGGACAACTAATTGTAAAGATGGACAACACCACTGTTACGTGGTACATAAACAAGCAGTGGGGTACACATTCTTACCCCCTCTGCAGACTAACCATGGCATTGTGGGACACAACCTTGAGCTACCAAGTGCACTTACAAGCTCATTTCCTACCAGGAAAATTAAATACACTGGCAGACGGACTAAGCAGAAACCTCATGGACCCACACGAGTGGAAACTGGAACCAAGGATTTTCGAAATGTTGACAAGCAAATGGGGGAGCCCAGATTTACACCTGTTTGCATCTCCCCAGAACTACCAATTGGACAAATTTTGCACAAGGACTCACCACAAACAAGCCTGGAAAGTGGATGCTCTGTCCTTCAGCTGGAAAACCTATCAGTCTATGCCTCCCCCCCCCTCTGTCTCTGCTCTCCAATGTATTACTAAAAATCAAACAGGACAAACCAAGGTTGATTTTGATTGCTCCAGACTGGCCGCGCCAACACTGGTACCTCCTCCTGTGCAATGTGTCATGGTTATCTTCATGGCACCTGCCTCAAACTTCTTCCCTGCTGTCTCAGCAGGAGAACCAGATTCTGCACCATCAGCTTCCAACCCTGAACCTTGCAGCCTGGTTAATTACTTAATCTCTCCTTTACCATCCCTCAGCAAACCTCTGATGATTATCATTTTAGAGGCAAGGAGGCCTAGCACTAGAAAATCTTTTGCTGAAAAATGGAAAAGATTCTGTGCCTGGAACCATTCTCAAGGGATGAACATAGCAGCGCCCAGTTTACCACAGATTTTACGATACTTAACTGAGATGCTTCACAAGGGCCTGTCTTTTTCCTCCATTAAAGTCCGCGCCTCAGCCATTTCTGCTCATTATAACACAGAACCTCGCATCTTCTCTCATCCGCTGCTCAAGCAGTTCCTCAGAGGGGTCAAAAATTTGAGACCACCCAGGAGAGCTCCAACCCCAGCCTGGGCCATTAACTTTGTCTTGGAGAAACTCACTCTACCTCTTTTCGAGCCAGCTGCTACTGCAGACTTAAAATTTCTTTCTTGGAAAACAGCTTTCCTTTTAGCAATCACTTCAGCTAGAAGGGTATCTGAATTACAGGCCCTTATGGCAGTGGAGCCTTTCATCATCTTTCATGCGGACAGGGTGTCCCTCAGAACCAATTCATCCTTCATGTCTAAGGTGGTATCCAGTGTGGCTCTTAATCAGTCCATTCATTTGCCAACCTTCTTTCCCAATCCACAGAATAAAGGGGAACGGATACTGCATTCCTTAGATGTGCACAGACAACTTGGATTCTACTTGGACAGGACTAAACCTCAAAGGAAATCTGAACAACTGCTGGTGGCATTTGCTGCAGGGGCAGAGGGGAAAGCCATTTCAAAGCAAAGCAAACCATTTCTAAATGGATAAGCCATTGCATTCATTTCTTCTATAAGCATCATGGAAAACCTATCCCCCAGGGGATCAGACCTCACTCCACCAGGGCTGCATCTACTTCTACAGCCTTTCTCAGTGGTGTCCCTACCAGGGACATCCTAGAAGCTACTAACTGGAGTTCTGTACATACTTTCAGCAAGCATTATCATTTGCCAATTTTCTCAGCTGGCTTTGCCACTGCAGTCTTGCAGGGCCTTATAGCTGGCCCTAATGCTATCTAAATTCCTCCTCCCAACCATAGCTTTGGAAATCTACCCAAATGTAATGACTGCAACAGTGAAACACGAAGAACATAGTACAGTTGTGTACACTTACATAAATGTAGATGTTCGAGTGTATTCACTGTTGCAGTCCTGGTTACCCTTCCTCCAACCCGTAACTTCTTTTGGCTATACCTCTACTTTCCTTTACTATGCTTAAACGCCTTTTTGGTGTATTTGCTTTTTTGTTGGAGGTATATCTTTGTGCTTTTATGTTTAATTGCTTCCCATTAGGGAGGCACCTGACATCTGGGGCAAGAAAAATTGATGTAATGATGTCGGCTGCATGTTTTATACCCCTGACGACTTGACGTCATGGAAGAAGGGACAGCAACCGAAGCAGGACCCAAGACTTTGTTAATCAGGCCGACTGAGGGCTTACCTGCAAGCAGATAACCCAAATGTAATGACTGCAACAGTGAATACACTTGAACATCTACATTTATGGTATGTGTACACAACTGTACTTTTTCTTTGCAGTTGAAGAAACAATGGTAGGAATAGACATCTGTACCATCAGCTTAGGGACTATAAGAAGAGGGGCAGTTGTAGATCATGGACTAGTTTGTTTTCTTTAATCCATGAAAGGAAGGAATGGTTTCTTGCTGCCAGCAGACACTTTCCAGATGAGCATTATGTTTAGCTGGCAATCAATCCAAAATTTTTTGGCAAATGCGTTGGTGAAATCTCACTCCACTAGCAGAGTAGTTTGCCTTGTGCTTGCTTCTTGAATTCCATTTGTCACCTTCATCATTTTCTTCACATCCTTCCTTCTTAATTAATTCCACCATCTCATGCTTGACAGTAGGTGACTGTATTTTGTCCCACTGCTCCCTTCTTTTTCTTTGTAGTCTACATGTCCAAGTAATTAAACACTTGTTCATATTCCACTCTCATCCCTCTTTCCAGCCTTGTAACATTTACTCTCTAAGACTACTAGAACTATATTTATTTATTTATTTTTATTTATTTGCAGTTGGTTTACCAGGATAGTCCATTGGGCCAATATGAACCCGTTTTCAATGGAGTCCTGGGGAGAAAAGCTCCAAAAGCAAGCAAGGTTACAATAGGTTTTAGATTATAATTTTTACAAGTGTTACAGACTAGAGCAAAACATTACAAATAGTTCAGACTAGTGAAGAACATTACAGATGGTACAGACTAGTAAAAAGGAACATTACAATATAAATACTGAGAAGCCATTACATATTAGGAAGGTTGCACTTAAGAGGTACAATCTAATGCATTCTTTGCAAGTAGCTTAGAAAGAACAAGGATGTATGAGTTAGGAGAGAAAGTAAAAGGGAATTGCCAGTGTTAAGAGGGACAGAGAAAAGAAGATGGAAATTGCCAGTGTAAGTTATGTGGGGTGGGAGCAGGAGCATTCTTATACTTATTCATATACTTTTTTCTAAGACCTTGCCAATGCCCTTTAAATTGGAAAAAAGTCATATTCCAATTCAGTCCACCCCTTTGTGACATTCTCAAGGTTATATTTGTACTTATCATGGATATATCAGTGTATTATAGAAATGGAGTCTTTTTAGATACTTTCTTCCTTATGTCCTAGCTCTTACCTCACCCATCTTGTGTAAGGTGCATAGACAGCCCTCTGTAGTCAACTGACTGACTGGTGTGAGCTAACAAGATAGTGCTTCGTCCTCCCACTTCTATGGATGAAAGTTGTGTTTACCATGTTATCATGTCTTTGTTTTAAAATTTTACTTCATTTTTGGAGTTGAGTATGTTGGTATCTTCATGTTTATGTACAGCCTTTACTGCATACTGTTGGGCAGAATAGAGTATGGTACTCTGAAAAAACAACACCTTCATATTTCAGAAGAAAAACAGAAAAAAATGAGTTTTTCAAATGGTAATTATTTTTTGAGGCAGTAATTCTTTGTAACTTGCTTAATTTTTTTGTCAGTTCTGCAGTGAGAAAACCCCTCGTCGAGAGAAAACTGTACCAGCGGAGGGACGCACTTACAAACGGAGAGAGGTACTGGACTTGAAAGGCTGTGGTCAGATGTATTTTTCACAAAAAGCTGTTGAGAAATAAAATATCTGCATTTTTACATTGCAGATGATAACTGTGTATGGTGTCTAAATGATGCATGTTCTAGTGATGATTTTTATGCAATACAGTATTTGTAGAAAAGTTGTTTTGGGTATCCGTGCTTAGTTATTCCTTTTCCTTACTATAGAAACATTTATGAATCAACATTTTAAAACCTTGCTCATATATGCTTGGTCTTTCCAGATTAGTTTACATTTCATAGACCTTGCTGGCAATAATATACCAAATATGAATAATGATATCTGTGTGTATGTGACAGTGTGAGAATTTGTCTGAAGACTTGCTGTAGATTCTGAAAATTTTCATCTGTGTTAAAAAAGCAGTTGAGATGAGATGATGTAAGTGGGTGCAGGCTCTGCATTGGAATTATGTATGTCCTAAATATTGATTAATCTAACATTTAATTTTTCTCTATTATATGTTGTGCTTTTATTTTAATTGTGATGTATTCACTTGGGCTGTATCTGAAAATGATCAGTCCACTACTGTTAGACAAAGATAAATAGCTAAATAAGTAACTAAATCCACATTAAGACAGGTTAAAGAAAACTTATGCACCTCTCTATGAAAGGTGTTAACGACCTCAAAGTGAGTGACTGTAGTTTGTCTTATTGTAGCTTTTCAAAGAAATGCACATATTCTTTGACTTGTGTTTTAAATCCCTCACTAACACTCATTTCACCATCCCTGTCAGTAGTACTCTGGCCATCAGCTTGCTACAGAGATGTCTCTTAATTTCCTGACTTCCCCCTGTTACCACAGTTGCCCTCCAAGGGAGACTAGCCTCAGGTGAGGTATAGAAATCCAAACATTGACAAGCAGGTACAGGACATGAGAGTTCCATTGTTGATCATTCATGTTAACTTGGTGAGGAGACTTTGCCCCTAACCTTTCTCCTAACCTTCTGTTTAGTGCCTGCAGTAACAAACTTCAGACAACCCTGCTTCCATGGCCTTATGGTCTGCAAAAAGTGCACATATTCTGAAGGCTTACTCTTCCCACTTGAGCTGAAACCAGCCCTGTTTTCTTTGTCAGTAGCTTCCTAAGCCATACAAAAGTATCTCTCCCCAAGAACAATTTGACAGCTATACCGCCAGTTTTTAGGTGTGTATGCTAACCTTTCTCATCATTTTCCATTGTTTTGGCTGCCACCCATGTGTGCTTAATGGAAGCTGACCCCTAGCATTTGGAATCTGATGCAGGCTGTGCAGGTTGTGCTGATAGTGCTTTGAGAAGTGGGACAAAGCTTTGAACTGTGTTTTCAGATTTACAAATGACAGTGTCTTTTCCATTTCTTTCTCCTCATGGCCTCTCCAAAAGCGTCCACTCTTCCTTTCTAGTGACCACTGGTCTAGGTTTGAGTTTTTTCACCCCTCCAGTTATGCAAGTTCTGCCCATTGAGCATGTGCTTGCTCGGCCTGTCATTTGGTGTTGGTACTCATTTGTTCCCTATTACATAAAGTCAGAATGCAAGCAGTGGTCTCTTAGGAAACAGTCCTCTTGTCTTTTTCTGTTGGTCTTGATGTATTGGAAGCAGCAGCCTTAAGGCTTTAGTCAGCAAGCTCTGCCAAAAGAAGATTGTCTATTATATTAAAGCCTCAGCAGGTGGCCTAGTGCTGTACTTGCAGGAAAATTTGTTGTTGCATTAATTTTTAATTCATTTCCCCGTTCAGATTAAACACCACCACTGACTATGTTGACGGAACAAGTGCAAGCCCCCTCCCCCACAGCAGAAGATGCAATCTCTTCTGATATATGCCCATCAGCTGCCATACATGGTCTTACAACACAACTTGCTCTGCAGCCACAAACTGCATTGTTAGTCATTCTTCCAGTACATAACGTGATAGAAGTAAAAGGGCCAGTTGTCTTTATTACATTCGTCTGGTTTTCAGGAAGAGGGTGACCATAAAGCAGCATGAATCTGCTCATCTGAGTCCAAGGAGAACTGTAAATGTATACCTCATGTCAGATTCCATGGATGTTAATGGGGATGAGGAATAAATGCCATACGTGCACACTCCTTTCATTATTTTAGCAAAGGGGCAATAGGAAGACTTCACCTGCTCTCATGAGCAGATTTGATGGGTAGTCTCGACCCTTCTTAGTCACTCCCCCCTGGTTTTTCTCCAAGTATATGGTGGTGATTGCAGCTCATCTCAGACTACAAAGGTCCATGCCAGGGACTTCTTGCTCTGCCTTTGCACTCAACTAGGTATTAGAGTGAACTTGGACAAGTCCAGTTTTATCCCTTTCAGACAACAGAATTTGTATATGCTCACCTGGGTAAGAGATGCCAGATAGTAAGGCTTCCACAGAACAGGTTGGCCACCCTCCACAGAAAGGCATTAGAAGTACTAGCAGACAGGTTAAGTAGTTTTGTCTTTCTGTCTCATGAGTGGTCCTTCCATTTGATGGTGGCAGAGCAGGTATTCTGTTGCTGGGGGCAACCATTCTGCTTTGTATTTGCCTCTCTGCTCAGCACAAAATGCAGCAAGTATTTTGCCCTGATCCTGCAAGAGGGGAAGTCACCAAAGGGATGCTCTAATCCACATTTGCAACCCCCCACTCCAGGAGGCTTTGGTATGCCTTTCTTTCTACCCTCTTTTATCCCAAAAACCTTGGCAAGGAAGGTCGTGTTTATCCTCCTTTCCCTTTCTGGCCTCAACAGATGTGGATCTGATGTTATCCATGTCACTATTCCTCACTGTTGGGTCGGAGGATCCAACATTGGATCCGAGCCAGGAACTTTGCAGACAGCTTCTAGGCTCAAGCTCCTCCTACGATCCTTTGCTGCCCTCTAACCCCCCCCAAGATCTCATTTGCCGTGCTCAGCATCAGACAGATTATCTGGCTCGAGTCTCCACTTGGGATAAGTATAATTTTTTTTTCAAATTCTTCTCGTAATTTTTCCTTTTTTAGTATTTAGTGTTTTCTAGTTATATTATCGGTAGTATTTAGTCCCTCCCATTTTGCTTCTCAGTGGTTGTTGCTATGTGCTTTGGCACCCTTTTTGTTGTGGTTAATTTATTCCTGTAGATTTATAGTTCTTCAGTCTTAGTTTTATACTTTATAGTGTGACTGGTTGTTGTTTTGGGTTTGGCCGTAGTTTTTCCTTCCCAGTTTCTGAGTTCAATGTGCCCCTTTGGCTTTGCTGTTTTCTTGTCCCAGCATGTCTGACAACCCTGTTAGTTTCAAAAGGTGCTCCTTGTGCGGTTGGAAGATGCCCGTGTCCAATTTGCATGAGGAGTGCCTTTATTGTTTGGGTGCCGACCACCTGGAGGTTGAATGCAACATTTGTGCCACATTCAACACACAGACTCTGGTCGAGTGCCAAAACAAACTTATCTTAAAATGTTTAACCCAAGGGGGTCAGTTGGACCAGTCCCTGGCCAAGTCTGGACCCTCCAGTCATAAGAGGAAGGCCCCCTGTCTTCCTGGGTCTTCTTCACCTAAAAAGGCCAGGCTGACTGATCCTACTTCCTCTGATCCAACTCCAGCCTCGGCCCAGTCGGATCCTAGGTCCTGCATCTTCCCCTCCAGATCCATGGCTTCCACTCCAAGGCCATCGGATCTGAGGTCGCAGAAATCTACTCCCGGATCCAAGGCTTCCAGATTGAGACCTTCAGATCCGGGCCAGCCATGGATCCAGTTTCCTTGGATCTGAGTCATGTGGGATCCAAGCATTTGGATCCTCATTTGCCTTTGGATCTGAGGTAGTCAGATCTGGGATTGGTGTCAGATCCCACAGTTATTGTAGAGGACTCCATGTTTGGTTCTGGCTTGGGGAAGTCCCCTTCTGCTTCCAAGCACAGAAGTCTATATTCGAACAGGCAGGGGAGGTCCATGGGTTCCAGTCATCCATCCTCAACTAGGTCCTCCGGGTCATCTAGGTCCTTGCTCCTGACTGATAAGGACAGGAGGATGAGGTCCTTTTTCAAGGCTCAGATTGGTTGGGGCTTCTTGGATTCTCTGCCCATCTGACCAGGGGTCTATCTCCTACCCCTTCGCTGCTGTCTTCTTGTCTGATTCAGTTGGTTTCAGACTTTTAGGCCCTGGGTTGCATAGGGGAGGAGATGGGCGTCCCTAGAGCCACTCTGTCTCTACCCCATTAGTCTCTCTGACTGCCTCTGCTCGGCCTCCCCCTGGGCAGCTGGAGTCCTGGGCCTGACTTGTCACCCTGTGTTTTCTCAGACCAGTCCCTTCCTCTTGATGCTTTGGCCCTCAACAGCATGGGGTCGGTACTGTCCGGAGGCCAGTGTGCCTGCCGGGAGTGCGGATGGGACATCGTCCAGCCCTTCGGCCTTCCAGGTTGTAGAGAGGACTTTTTCCTCCAGAAAAGTTTCCTCCCGGGCTTACCATAGACCATCCCTGACCCCCCCCCCCAGAGTGAACTCATCACATCCTGTTCCCGATCAGCCCTCTTGAACTAGCCTTCAGGAGGGAGTCACCCCCACCTTGGGATCCCTTTCTCTTCCTCCTTCCCTACGCCCCCCCCGGAGGAGGTGCCTCGGAAGAAATTGTGCAAGAGGAGGCACCTAGACTCCCCTATGGAGTCACTCACATAAGATACGGACCTTGATTTAAATGGTTGGGTCCCTCAGATCTCCGCCCAAAGATGTCTCCTTTGGGGAAATCTTTGAAATCCTCAAGCTTAAAGGTGGATGGTCTTCCCTCCCCCATCCTCTGAGGAGTCCGTGTTCCTTAAGGCTTTTGGAATAGAACCATCTACCTCCTGGATTCCCCCCCCCCCCCCACTGACAAAGTTATAGACCTTGTCGTCGTCAGGGCGTGGAAGGAGACTGATACTGTGGAGCCTATTCCCAAGCATGACAATAAATTTCTGTCCCCCTTCCGACAAACAGTTCTGGTTTAAGGGTGGACCAGTTGATAGTATTGTGGTAGCTGCCACCACCAATAAAGAGCTGACTGAGCAGAGTACGTCTGTTCGTCCCCCTAACCGAGAGTCCCAGGCAGTTGACAGAAATGGAAAGTGGGTTTTCTCCTCAGCTACCTTTGGTCTGTGGGAGCTTAACTACTTGGGACATTTCACCCGACTCCAGAGGGACTTGGTCAAGGAGCTTACCATGTCCCTTTCCAAGTTGTTTATCAGGGAGCTAAGTAAGGTGTCCCTCAAGCTGTCTACACTCACTTCCGTGGCTAATTCCTCCATGAGACTGATTGGCAACGTTGTGGAAGGTGCCTCTCAAGCAGCCAGTACAGGCATCTCTATTCAGCGTCATGCCTGGCTGCACCTTTGTGGATTTGCGGTGTCCTTTAAGGCATTCTTAACCAACACCCCCTTTGATGGATCTACCCTCTTTGGTCCTTCTGTCAAAGAAACAGTCAGCCCACAGTGGGCAGGAAGGCAAGACCTTGTCGGCTGTGGGAATCAGTTTTCTACCCTTCAGTGCTCCTTCTCCAAAATGCAATGTGGGGCCAGGAAAATGTGGTTTCACAAGTTGCAGTCTGCCTTTCAAAGATGCTCGGGATGAGCCCTCTTCTAGAAGTCAGGGGAGAGGGTTCAATGGCAGACTCCACCCCAGAGGCAGGGGGGGGTCTGCAAAATCAGGGCTCCAGAGAACCTTTCTCCATGAAGCACCCCCCAATGCTACTGAGGCACTGCCCGACTGTCCTGCCCTGGGGGTAGTCAGGGGTCATTTGTCACTGCACCCTTTGACCTGGGCAGATATTACTAAAGATCGGTGGGTGCTAAACATTATTTCCGGAGGCTATTCTATTCCCTTTTCTCAGTCGTCTCCTCCAGTCAGGAGGTACCTCCCCGATGCACCCAACCCCTCAGAGGGAGTTAGCTCAGAAAAGAAGTGCTCAAACTCCAGAAGAGAGCCATCCAAGAGGTTTCTCCCCAGGACAATGAGAATCCAGAACTTACTCTCGCTTCTTTTTGATGCCAGAGGAGACGGAGGACCTACATCGAGTTCTGGGCCTCAGTGTGCTAAATTTCTCTGTCAAGAAGTCCAAGTTTTGGATGGTCACCGTCCAGTCCATAGTGCCTCTTTTGCACAAGGACGATTGGATGTGCTCAGTGGATCTCCCCGATGCATACTGTTATATAAAAAAATAGACAAGCACTCCAGGACCCTTCCCTTTGGTCTTGCCACAGCCCCCTAGTTGTTCACCAAATACATGGCAGTGGTCGCAGCTCACCTGAGACTGCAGGGATTCCAGGTGTTTCCTTACCTCGACAATTGGCTCTTCAGAGCTCCCACCAAGCATTGTCTGGCAGCAACTACACATTTTGAGCTTCATCTTTTCGATCAATTAGGGATTACAGTAAATCTACCCATATCAAATATTATTCCATCCCAAAATTTGGAGTTCATCAGGATTCAGCGGATACTGTGTTAGAGATTGCAGTGCTCCCTCACCGCTGTGTACATTTCATCAGATCTCATGTCCAATGCCTGCTAGAGCTGACTCATCCCCGGGTCCACCTTATCCTCAGGGCCTTAGGGTCCAGGGCGGTGGCAATCTGTCTGGTGCCATTAGCCAGGTTCTACATGAGGGTTCTCCAGTGGACTCTAGCAGTCCAGTGGTCTTCCCTGTCTCATCCAATGATGGCCTTAATCCAGCTCACTCCAGTGTATAGACATCATCTCTTTTGGTGGGTTCAGTGTCCCGACCTCCTAGCAGGCAGACCCCCCCCCCCCCCCCAAGTGCCTCCGTGACCTTGGATGCTTCCTGTTGGGGTAGGGGGCATTACCAAAGAAACACAGTTCAAGGCACGTGGCACAGAGACCAAACTGCACATCAATGTACTGGAGATGAGAGCAGTCCTCCTCACATTGCAAGCCTTTCAGGACTGCCTCCCTCTGGGAACCGTTGCAGTTCACACGGACAACATAGCTGTTGTGTGGTACATCAGCAAGCAAGGGAGCACACGCACTTATCTGCTTTGTCATAAGGCTGTGAAGGTGTGGGAATAGGCAATGTCCTTTAGCCGATTTCTTCTTGCAATGCACAATCCTGGTGAGTCTAACGTGTTGGCAGACAGACTCAGCAGGGCAATCCTGAGTGCTCACGAGTGGTCCCTGAATCCTTCAGTGGTGAAAGAGATCTTCCTTGATCTGTTCGCTTCCCTTCACAACCACAAATGCAGCCAGTATTTCACCTTGATTCCCCCTCTCAGGAAGTCCCTCAGGAGATGCTCTGGCTCATGATTGGCCTCTAGGTCTCCTTTACGTCTGTCCTCCTGTACCTCTTGTTTCAGAAAGCCCGATGCCTCAAGTTCACCTTGATCCTCATCTCCCCTTTTTGGCCTCAGCAGGTGTGGTTGCTCCTACTATGGTCTCATTTGAAGTACCCCTCTTGGCTACTAGATCCCCTTCCAGATCTGATTTCCCATCCCTCCTAACTTCCGACCCCCCCAACCTTCACACACTGTCTTAGGGCGTGGTTTGTCCACTTCCCATAATCTTGAATCAGTCCAGGCTTGCCTCTCCCATAAAGAACGTTATTCTGGCTTTTCAGAAGTCATCCACCAGGAAGGTATATGCGAGTAAGTGGAAAAGGTTTTCTATTTGAGCCAAGCAGCGGGATGTGGACCCCTTCTCTGATTCCATCCCAGACATCTTACTGTTCTTGTCTTCGCTTTTTCATGAAGGGGCTAGATTCTCTACTATCAAAGTGCAATTGGCAGGTGTCTCCAACTTTCATGTTTGCGAGGAACTTTCCTTTTCCTCTCACCTTTGTAAGGCATTTTTGAAGGGTGTTTTTCTGCTCCAGCCTCCTGTCAAGGATCTTTCCCCTCCTTGGGACCTCTATCTTCTTTTACAGTCTCTTACACAGAGTCCCTTTGAGCCTTCTTCTTAATGTGAGATAAAATTATTGTAATAGAAGACCACCTATCTGGTAGCCATAACTTCGGCAAGAAGAGTTTCAGTGTTGCAGGCTGTTTCTATCAAACTGTCTTACGTGGTGTTTCATAAAGACAAAGTGGTTGTTCGACCAAATCTTTCCATCATGCCTAAGATGACCACAGAAGCGAATCTGAATCAGTCAATTTTCTTCCCTAACTTTTCTAATAAAGGGGAATATCTGTTGCATACGCTTGATGTTCATAGACAGATATGATTCTGCTTGGATAGAACAAAGGGTTTCCCCAGATCTGACCTGCTGTTTGTGGCATTCCTCTCAACAGAAAAGGTCAGGCTGTTTCTAAAGTTACTATTTCTTGTTGGATTTCAAAGTGCATTTCCTTTATGTATTCATCTAAAGGCTTATCCTTACCAGGTCCAGTCAGAGCTCATTCCACTAGATCAATGGCTACATCAGCTGCCTATCTAGCCCATCATTCCATAGAGGAAATTTGTGCGGCAGCCACCTGATTTACTCCTCACACTTTTGTCAGTCATTGTAAGCTTGACATTGTCTCGAGGAACAGGGTTTCCTTTGGCTCCACAGTTGTTCGGCATGTCCTTCCATGAGGCCGCCTAGGATTTAGGGTAGCTGGGGATTCTGACCCAACAGTGAGGAATACTGACATGGATAACATCAGATAGAGTTATGTACTTACCATAACTTGGCATATGTGTTATCCTATGTCACTATTCATCACTATCCCTCCCTCCTTCCCCCGTCCTGCGGGACCTAGAAGAAGCGAAGATGTCCTGTCTGATGGCCAAGGTCTTCCTTAACTGCTTTCTGGCTTTAGGGCAAACTCAGTCTGAGGGATTAGAGGGCAGCAAGGGATCATGGGAGTGGGAGGAGCTTGAGCCTAGAAGCTGTCTGCAAAGTTGCTGGCTCTGATCCGATGTCTGATCCTACAACCCAACAGTGATGAAAAGTGACATAGGATAATACAGATGCCAAGTTATGGAAAGTACATAACTCTTTTTTTTTTTTTTTTCCTTTCCTCTGGTGTCATCTGATAGACCCTCCTTGGATGATGGTTCTCAATCCAGATGTTCTCTCACCCATCTGTGATGCCTTACCCTGACATTCAAGCCTTCAGGCAAACTGCTTGGTTTCTTCCCTTCTAATGATGGCTAATCAGTCTAGGCTTTCTTACCAAATAATCAACATTTTTACTTCATCCCAGAGACCTGCTGCCAGAAAGATTTACAAAAGCAAGTGGAATAGGTTTGCTACATGGGCCTTCTGTAAAGATCTGGATTCCTTTTTGGCTCCTCTTCCAAGCGTTTTAGACTTTCTGGCTTTCCCTGTTTCACAGTGGGGGCAGTTACTGTACTATCAAAGTCCAGTTAGCTGCCATTTCAAGTTTTCATATAGGAGAAAACCCTCTATCACTTCCCTTAGATTATTCAATACTTTCCTTCTCAGGCCTCTCCTAAGGGATCCTGTCTGTCTTTGGGCATCACCATCCTATTACAGGCTTTAACAAGACCTCCTCCTAAACTGGCAGCCAAGTTGGACCTCACATTTCTAACTTGGAAAATATTGTTTTGGTAGCAGTTACTCAGCTAGGATGGTGTGGGAATTGCAGGCCCTTTTTTTTTTACAAAATTTCTTACCTCAGCTTTCATAAGGATAGAGTGCCCCTGCAAATGGAACCCATCCTTTTCCCCCCAGAGTAGCTATGAAGACTTACAGTGGATATAAAAAGTGTACACACCCCTGTTAAAATGCCAGATTTTTGTGATATAAAAAAATGAGACCACAATAAATCATTTCAAAACTTTTCCCACCTTTAATGTGACCTATAAACCTGTACAATTCAGTTGAAAAACAAACAAATCTGTTAGGGAAAAAATATAAAAAAATAAAAAAACTACTATAAGCTGGTTGCATAAGTGTACACACCCTTAAACTAATACTTTGTTGAAGCACATTTTGATTTAATTACAGCATTCAGTCTTCTTGAGTAGACCTCTGTCAGCATTGCACATCTTGACTTGGAAATATTTGCCCACACTTCCTTGCAAAAGCACTCCAAATCTGTCAGATTGCGAGAGCATCTCTTGTGCACAGCCCTGTTCAGGTCACTCCACAGAGTTTCTATTGGATTTAGGTCTGGGCTGTGGCTGGGCCATTCCAAAACTTTAATTTTCTTCTGGTGAAGTCATTCTTTTGTTGATTTGGATATATGCTTGGGGTCATTGTTGTGCTGAAAGGTGAAATTCCTCTTCATCTTCAGCTTTCTACCAGACACCTAAATGTTTTGGGCCAAAAGTGACTGATATTTGGAACTGTTCATAATTCCCCTCCACCTTGACTAAACCCCCAGTTTCAGCTGAAGAAAAGCAACCCCAAGGCATGATACTGCCACCACCATGCTTCACCGTGGAGATGGTGTTCTTTTGGTGATGTGAAGTGTTGTTTTTGCGCTAAACGTACCTTTTGGAATTGTGGCCATAAAGTTCAACCTTGGTCTCATCAGATCATAACACATTTTCCCACATGCTTTTGGGAGACCTGATGTATTATTTTGCAAATTTTAGCCAGGCCTGGATGTTTTTATGTGTAAGAAAAGGCTTCCATCTGGCAACCCCCTACCCCATAGTCCAGACATATGGAGAATTTGGGAGATTGTTGTCACATGTAGTACACAACCAGTACTTGCCAGAAATTCCTGCAGCTCCTTCAGTGTTGATGTAGGTCTCTTGGCAGCCTCCCTGACCAGTTTTCATCTTGTCTTTTCGGCAGTTTTGGAGGGACGTCCAGTTCTTTACAACATCACTGTTGTCCTATATTTTTTCCACTTTTTGATGATGTCTTCACTGTGTTCCATGGTTTATCCAATGGTGTGGAAATTTTTTGTACCCTTATCCTGACTGATACCTTTCAACAATGAGATCCCTTTGATGCTTTGGAAGCTCTGTGTGAACCATGGCTTTTGCTGTAGCAGGCAACTGAGTAAATGTTAGGAAAATCCTACTAGAACAGCTGAACTTTATTTGGGGTTAATCAGTCTCTTTAATTGATGGCAGGTATCTACCCAAGAAGACTGAATTCTGTAATTAAATCAAAAGGTGCTTCAAAGTATTATTTTAATGGTGTGCACAATTATGCAACCAGCTTATTGTATGTTTTTCATTTTTTATATTTTCCCCTAACAAATTTGTTTTTCAGTTGAATTGTACAGGTTATAGGTCACATTAAAGGTGGGAAAAGTTTTGAAATGATTTATTGTGGTCTCATTTTTTATATCACAAAAACCTGGCATTTTAACAGGGGTGTGTACACTTTTTTATAGCCACTGTAGATAAATCCCTCTGCCAATCTGTCATCTTCTCTATTTTTTCCAACAAAGGGGAGTACCTGCTACATTTGTTGGATGTGCTTGATCAGATCCATTTCTAACTTCACCATATAAAGAAAATTAGAAAGTCTGATCAGCTGTTTTTCTCAATAGCCAGACTGGAGCAGGGCGTCTCCAAAGTTACTTTTTCTAGATGGCTGTCTGACTGCTTCTCATATGTATATAGAGAGAAGGGGTTGACCTTAACCAAACCCATCAATCTCATTCATGTAGATCTGTGGCTATTTTTACTGGTTTATTTTCCAAATGTTCCATTAATGTTATTTGTGCTGCAGCCACTTGGTCCAATGTGCATGCCTTCATTTCTCATGAATTGCAGTTGCACTCCAGAGATAGGGCTGCTTTTGGTTCGGCTGTCCTCTAGAATATCCTTTCATGAGACCTCCCAATGGTTTTATTAGCCAAGGACTCTGTCCCATCTATTGAGGAATGGATGGAAGAGCGAACATTAGATACGAAAGTTATGTACTCATGATAGATCTGTGTTGTCTGCTTCTGTTCGTCCTCTGCATCTACCCTTCTTTCTCCTTCCATTCTTTTTCTGTTGTTACTTACTGACTTTTGGTGTAACTGCACTGCCTTTTCTTGGGTCTGTTCATGTGCTCTTCAAGCTCCAGACCAGAATATGAGCTAATTATTAAGCTTATAAATTTTGGATTATAAGTAGGGGGTCCTTTGTCCACTTTGGGTACTTGGGCAAACTTAACCTGAGGTAATTTCATGGGAAAGGGGATTATGGATAAGGGGAGGAGCCTGAACTTTGGATCTAAAGTCTAGAGTTGACTAAGTCAGATCTGAAGATCCATCCATTGAGGATGGGTGAAAGTGTACAGTACAGATTTATCATTATGATAAGTACATAACTTTCAGTTTTCTCTCTCTTTATCAGTCTAGGCTTCCTGATAAATGTTCATCTCTGCACATAATTGTTATTTCACAGTTTACTTTGAATCAAGCCATCCATCTCCCAGTATTCTGTCCAGATCCTTAGAGCCAGGGAGAAAAGGATTTGACATACTCTGGACTTGTATAAGCAGCACAGGTACTATCTTGACAGAACTAAGTCCTTTAAAAAAAGCAGATCAGATCATCTCTTTATTTCTTATGATGGGAAAAGAAAGGGCAACACATGTCAAAGCAGACTATTTTGAGGTGGTAGTTCTCAGCTATTGCTTTTTGTTGTTCCCTCTATGCATATCTGTTCCAAGCAGTATCAAGATACATTCGACTACAGGCTTTGCTTGTCTGATAACGTATTGGAAAAGGGTGGACTCTAGAAACATTCTAGAGGCAGCTACATTGTCCTTGGTTTATACTTTTACAAAGCATTACAAACAGGATTCTTTTTCCAGATCCAGGACGGTCTTTGCTAAGGCCATTCTTCAGGAGCTTCTGGATCATTATCCTTCCTCCTACCAAGTTGGATATGCTTTGGTAATCAACTCATATAGTCAAAGGCTACTGCAGCAGTGAGAATGATAAGCATAGTACATTTGTGTAAGTTGCATTTACTTGTATCAGTAGATGTTCAAATTTCTTACTGCTGCAGCCGCACCCACCCTTCATCCCCCTACTTCTGTATATAGTTAGTGTTTGGTATATAATGTTATTAGTTAGTGTTCACTCATCTTGAACCTCTAAAAATTTGTAATATCCTACTATTTATTTTATTTATTGTCTTTTGTTTACCAGGATGTCCAACTGGGCACAAGTTCCATTTTCAGCAGAAACCTGGGGAGAAATGCTCCAACATAAAATTCATTTTTACAGTGAAAATTAGAAAAATTAAAACATTGTAAGCAATACTTTGCAAGTAATACTGAGACATAAACAGGAAATACATTTATCATACACTTAGAAGTTATATTATTGTATACAAGTCAAAGACATTGTAACATGTAATAGCGGGAGATGCAAGAGCAGTGATAATGCAGATAGGTTTGGCATGTATATTGACATAAATGAGGTTACATGTCTTTGGGGAAGGAATGGAAAAATGGAAGAAGAGGTGAAAGGGAATAAGCACAAATAATCAAGAAAAATATTAGTGGAAAAAGTTTTGATAGTGGAGAGGTTGAGACTACCATAAATAGGTAAGGAGATGAATTCAGTAAGGAGGAATTATTAGTAAGAGGGGATTAAATATCTAGATTAGTTGGAGGAGAAGTAGTGGGGGTACAACATTGGGAGAGAGAGTGAGAGAAGAAATAAGAAAGGTGAAGAGTCAGGATAATTCATAGATAGATTGGTAATTGAAGAGAAACAGAAAGAAAGGCGGGTTTAGTCAGGATGGGAGCATGATCACAGCCATGAGGAAGTTAGGTGGAGTTTTATGTTATGCTTGAAATTTGTGATAATGTTATCTTGTTTTAGGGTGGATAGGATGGTGTTCCAGTGCTTAGCAACATAGGTTGAGTAAAGAGTGGAAATGGTCCTGTTCAGGGAGTATTTGCTCTGTGAGTGGAGATTCTTAGGAGGGGGAGTAGTGTTTGGGGATGTTTTGTGATAATGGGCAGGTATCAGGTTTGTGTATTTGTGGGCAGTCAGCCTTTGGGGGGTTGGCAACATAAATAGTTAGAGCCAGTGTACGTTGTTTATTGCTAGGCAGTGGTGTGCAGGATTTTGTAAGATGTTAGCAAACTTTGCCATTTTAATGTAGCAAACTTCTGTTTTTCATGGTGCAGTGAAGATTAGTTAGGAAGGGTGCTTCATAGAGAAGTAAAGGGAGAAGGTAAGATGTTGCTAAAGAATTCATAGAGCAGTAAGTGAGAAATTGTCTCTGTAGAGGAATCCCAGCTTTTGGTGCATTTTCTTGATGACTTATTTGAGGTGTTGATCATATTTTTTAAGTTATCAAGTCAATCAAAGAAGCTTTGTGTTGGAAACTGTATTGATTGTGGTATTATTTGCTGATGTGATGTTGAAGGATTGTTTCTGTGCTGACAAAGATTTGGTTAAAAACAGCATTATTTTTTAAGCTTATAAAAATAGTTGGTAGTCATCTAGCTAGGCCTCAACTGAGGAAAAGGTGTCCTGGGTCATCTTGTGGAGTAGTGGTAGATTTGGCACGGCACACATGAGAGTGGCATTGTCTGCATTTTGAACTCTGAAAGCTTTGGTAGTTTTGTGAAGATTATTAGGGAAGATGTTAAATAGTAGAGGGCCTAGAATAGATCTCTGACGTATGCCAACAGAGACGGACAGAAAAGGGGAGAGATCTCACTTCCATTTTACAGCCTGGAGGTTCTTGGTGAGAGAGCTGTGAGACCAGCTAAGGGATGAATGGGCAAGTCCTAGGGAGGATAGTTCCTGGTGCAGGTATAAAACTGTGTCAGATGCTTTTGACATGTCTAAGAATAGGGGAGGATACTAGGTTGCCAGTATTTCTATTAGAGATTATGATTTCAGTAAAACTGAGTAGAGCATTAGTGGTGCTGTGGTTAAGTGGGAAATTATGTTGAGTGTTGGAGAGGAGATTGTTATTGCGAAGATGGGATAGGAGTTGGGGAGGAATGTATTTTTCTAGTATTTTGGACAGTGGAGGGTGAATGGCTATAGATCAGTGACTGGAGAAGTTGGTGGATGTTTCCACTTTATACAGAGATATGATGTGGGATTTTTTCCAGATGAAGGGGGTGTAGCTTTCTGCAGTTGATCAGTTTAAGTATAGATACTGTGTGCACGATGGCATATGCAGTGATTTCCAGATATTCAGGTGGCAGGTCAGCAGCTGTGGCAGAATGTTTTTAGCTGTAGGAGGTGTTGTTTGATAGAAGCGATAGATACTGGTTGGAGGGAGGAAGGATAGTGAAGCTGAGGGGTGGTTTGATTTTAAGTAGGGAGAGGACAAGATAGTGGAATCTGTATTGAATTAGGTAGCTATAGGGTCCGAGTAGTTGGTGCAGTTAGTGAAGGAGTGGTAGTTTGGCCTGTGTTTAGTAGTCTTTTGACCGTGTTCCAGAAAAGCTTAGGGTTCTGTTGGTGGTTGTCTTGGTGTTTGGAAAATATTTAGTTTTGTCTGATCTAATTTTTAGTTTAGAAAGGTTCCCAAGCTGTTTAAAATATTACCAATTCTGTGGTATTTTTCCAGTAGATCATACTTTCCAAGCTTTATCTCGGTTTAGCATGAGTGGCCTTTTTTTCTTGTGTGAACCATGAGATGGGGTTGGATTTCATTCATTTGAATCTGATGGCAGCTAGTTTGTTTAGTATGTTAAAGAATGTGTTGTTAAAGTGAGTTATGGCTTCATCTAGTGGTAAGTATTTTAAAATAATTTGTTGAGGTAGCTAATGAAGGTGGCGTTGAAAGAGAAGAGTGTGCACACATCATTATAAAGTACGTGTTATGTGCATAACTAGATTGTCTCACAGCAAAGGTCAGTAGGCGGTCTATGATGATGTCTGGTAGGTAGCCAGCAGTGTTAATTGTGTTAGGGTTGGGGGTGAAGATCCAGTCTAATGTAGATTCTGTAGTACTGCATTTGTCTATTCAAGTAGCAGTAATTATGATTTGGGTAAAACCAAAGAAATTGATAGAGATAGTGTGAGTTAAGTAGGCTATATTAACATCACCTAAGATAATGATTTCTATGTTGATATTATGAAAGATTCAGTTCAGTATTCCTTCTACCCTGATTTCACTGAGCACTACCATTTTTTTTTAATTTGTTTTATTTTGAAACTGTCTGTAACAAACTGTTTGTTACAGTAAACCAAGCAGTTGTCACCGTGTAGAAGGCTACAGGGCTAAGATATGATCACAAATGCAATACTGGCTTTTAAAAGCCAGTCTTACATTAAAGAGCATGCAGGATAATGTGATCATGCCTCCCAACACTTTGTGCCTGGGGCTGTTGCCCCACTTGTCTCACCCTAGCTGTGTTACTAGTGAAGGGGACTACTGCTGTCACTATTCAGAAATAATATGTGATATATTAAATCACTGTACTAACTTGAGCCTTGTAACGGAGTACTTAGATTTAGCTCAGAGTGCAAGTTGTTTGTTTATTGGTTATTACTGAAACCTCAGAGAAATCCGCGGTGGTGGTGCTGCGGTAGAGTTGTCGCATCACAGTAAGACGCTGATCGGTTCGACTCTCAGCTAGAGCGTCTTCTGCGTGGAGACGTGCATGAATGGGCGTACCTTCGTTGAAGGTTGTGCGTTAGGGCTGGCAACTCAGAACGTAAAAATCAACTGCCAATCATTAGCGGACCGGAGTTCCGCTGTGGCGACCCCTAACTGGGAAAAGCCGAAAGACACAACAACTGAAACCTCAGAGCATGGAAAAGTGAAAAAGCAAAACCACATAAAACTGCCAGTACAGACAGAGAGGGAGATTCACAAATGCAGTAGCTGGAAAGAGCCATTAAGAAAGTGCAGGCTGCCAGCTAGAGTAGTGTGGATCTTAAGGGAAGTGAAGCAGAAAATTAAGGTGCAGATGGGCAGCGAAGGCTGTTTTTGATTCTAGTTCTAAAAAAACAGCCAAAAAGCAGACTACTAAGTGCTGGCCAAGTAGAGAAGAGATATTAAACTTGGTACCATTTTGAACAGAGCTTGACTAAGATAACAGAATGAACAAGTACATTCCCCTTAGACTTCATTGAAAGTAGAGTTTTTACAGGGCTGGCTATTGTATTTACAGTGGATATAAAAAGTGTACACATCCCTGTTAAAATGACAGGTTTTTGTGATATTAAAAAAATGAGACCACAATAAATCATTTCAAAACTTTTCCCGCCTTTAATGTGACCTTTAACCTGTAAAATGCAATTGAAAAACAAACAAATCTGTTAAGGGAAAAATATAAAAAAATAAAGAACATACAATAAGTTGGTTGTATAAGTGTGCACACCCTTAAACTAATACTTTTTTGAAGCACCTTTTGATTTAATTACAGTATTCAGCCACTGGAGATGCACAAGCCAGTGCATTTCTTTGTGCCAGTCCCAAGCCCGGATAAATGAGGAGGGTTGCGTCAGGAAGGGCATCTGGTGTAAAACTTTGCCCAATCATTTAATGCGGACAGCAGTAAATATTTACATATTGGATCGGTTGAGGCCCGGGTTAACAACGACTGCCACCATTACTGTTAGCCAATAGGGTGCTGGCGGAAATTGGGCTACTGTTGGCCGAAGGAGGAGAAGCGGTGGAAGATATGGCCAAAGGCAGGAAGAGAGGAGAAAGGCTAGGACTGTGGTAGTAAGGGTCAGAACTTTGAATGTTGGCAGTATGACTGGTATAGGGAGAGAGCTAGCCCATATGATGGACAGAAGGAAGATTGGTATATTGTGTGTGCAAGAGACCAGATGGAAGGGGAATAAGGCTAGGTGTATCGGAGGTGGGTTCAAATTGTTTTATCATGGTGTGGATGGGAGGAGAAATGGCGTAGGAATTATCCTGAAGGAACAGTATACTAAGAGTGTTTTGAAGGTGAAAGGAGTGTCTGATAGAGTGATGTTTATGAAGTTGGAAATTGATGGTGTAATGATGAATGTTGTTAGTGCATATGCTCCACAAGTTGGGTGTGCGATGGATGAGAAAGAAAAATTTTGGAGTGAGTTGGATGAAGTGGTGATGACTGTACCCAAGGGTGAGAGAGTGGTGATTGGAGCAGATTTCAATGGGCATGTTGGTGAAGGGAACAGAGGAGATGAGGAAGTGATGGGTAGGTATGGTGTTAAGCAAAGGAATGCAGAAGGTCGGATGGTAGTGGATTTTGCGAAAAGGATGGACATAGCTGTGTTGAATACGTATTTTAACAAGAGGGAGGAGCATAGGCTGACATACAAGAGTGGAGGAAGATGCACACAGGTGGATTATGTCTTATGTAGGTGGGCCAGTTTGAAGGAGATTGGAAACTGTAAAGTGGTGACCGGAGAAAGTATAGCTAGGCAGCATAGGATGGCGGTTTGTAGGATGACGTTGGTGATCAAGAAGAGGAGGAGGAGGAGTGTAAGGACAGCACCAAGGATCAAGTGGTGGAAATTGAAAAAGGATAATTGTGAGGTGGAGTTCAGGGAAGAGTTAAGACAGGCACTGGGTGGCAGTGAAGAGTTACCAAACAGCTGGGTAACTACAGCAGAGCTAGTAAGGGAGACTGCTAGAAAGGTGCTTAGTATGACATCTGGACAGAGGAAGGACGACAAGGAGACATGGTGGTGGAATGAGGAAGTGCAGGAGAGTATACAGAGAAAGAGGTTGGCAAAGAAGAAGTGGGATTGTCAGAGAGATGAAGAAAGTAGACAGGAGTATAAGGAGATGAGGTGCATAGCAAAGAGAGAGGTGGCGAAGGCTAAGGATAAGGTATATGAAGAGTTGTATGAAAGGTTGGACACTAAGGAGGGAGAAAAGGACCTGTACCGATTGGCTAGACAGAGGGACCAAGCTAGGAAAGATGTGCAGCAGGTAAAGGTGATAAAGGATAATGAGGGAAACATACTCACAAGCAAGGAGAGTGTGTTGAGCAGATGGAAAGATTACTTTGAGGGGTTGATGAATGAAGAGAATGAGAGGGTGAGAAGGTTGGATGATGTGGGGATAGTGAATCATGCAATGGATTATAAAGGAGGAGGTAAGGATAGCTATGAAGAGGATGAAGAATGGAAAAGCTGTTGGTCCAGGTGACATACCTGTGGAAGCATGGAGGTGTTTAGGTGAAATGGCATTGGAGTTACTAACCAGATTGTTTAATGAAATCTTGGAAAGTGAGAGGATGCCTGAGGAATGGAGAAAAAGTGTTTTGGTACCGATTTTTAAGAATAAGGGTGATGTGCAGAGCTGTAGTAACTACAGAGGGATTAAATTCATCAGTCACAGCATGATGTTATGGGAAAGAGTAGTGGAAGCTAGGTTAAGAAGGAACATGATGATTAATGATCAGCACTATGGTTTCATGCTGGGAAAGAGCACTACAGATGTGATGTTTGCTCTAAGAGTGTTGATGGAGAAGTACAGAGAAGGTCAGAAGGAGTTGCCTTGTGTCTTTGTGGACTTAGAGAAAGCATATGACAGGGTGCCTTGAGAGGAGTTGTGGTATTGTATGAGGAAGTCGAGGGTGTCAGAGAAGTATGTAAGAGTGGTACAGGATATGTACGAGGCTAGTGTGACAGCGGGGAGGTCTGCGGTGGGAGTGACAGATGTGTTTAAGGTGCAGGTGGGATTACATCAAGGATCAGCTCTGAGCCCTTTCTTATTTGCAAAGGTGATGGACAGGTTGACAGACGAGATCAGACAGGAGTCCCTGTGGACTATGATGTTTACAGATGACATTGTGATCTGTTGTGAGAGTAGGGAACAGGTGGAGGAGACCCTGGAGAGATGGAGATATGCTCTAGAGAGAAGAGGAATGAAGGTCAGCAGGACTAAGACAGAATGTGTGTGAATGAGAGGGAGGATAGAGGAATGGTGAGGATGTAGAGGTGGCGAAGGTGGATGAGTTTAAATACTTGGGGTCAGTAGATCAGAGTAATGGTGAGTGTGGAAGAGAGGTGAAGAAGAGAGTACAGGCAGGATGGAGTGGGTGGAGAAGAGTGTCAGGAGTGATTTGTGACAGACAAGTACCAGTAAGAGTGAAAGGGAAGGTCTACAAGAGGGTAGTGAGACCAGCTATGTTATATGGGTTGGAGACAGTGGCATTGACAAAAAGGCAGGAGTTAGAGCTGGATGTGGCAGAGTTAAAGATGTTAAGATTTGCACTGTGTGTTACGAGGGTGGACAGAATTAGGAATAAGTATGTTAGAGGGTCAGCCCATGTTGGAAGGTTTGGAGGCAAAGCCAGAGAGGCAAGATTACTTTGGTTTGGACATGTGCTGAGGAGGGATACTGAGTATATTGGGAAAAAGATGCTAAGGATGAAGCCACCAGGTAACAGGAAAAGAGGAAGGCCTAAGATAAGGTTTATGGATGTGGTGAGAGAGGTCATGCAGGTGGTTGGTGTGACAGAGCAAGATGCAGAGGACAGGAAGAAATGGAAACAGATGATCCGCTGTGGCGACCCCTAACGGAAACAGCCGAAAGAAGATTATGATGATTCAGTCCTGAAAACTGTATTTTGCTTTAGTGGGGGGGGGGGGGGGGGTTTGCAGTCTACGACTTTAATGAGCTAAATATCAAGTCTGTTAATTTTTGCAGGCCTGGCTGTTAAATGTACTTTTCTGAAGTCCTTTTTCTTTTTGTTTTTTTGTTTTTTTTTGTGGAGTGCAGTCCACAACTGGATAGTACAAGTAGTTAAAGGTGTACATTTGGGGGCTAACTCTCTGTATGGAAAGTACTGAAGTTTTCTGCACTCTGCCTTCTGAGTTCCTCCAATCAGTAGTCAGAATGTAGGGATGGGTGGGTATCAGAACTTTGTGAAGCTGGCCAGTTGTATCCTAGGCAGGATACAACTTGTATAACCAAACGCTACTGCAGAAGTTAGAAATTCAAACATCTGTTATACTAAGTGCAGCATACAAAAGTATTTATCTGGTCATTTTTGTTCATTACTTTATGCAAAAAATCAATTCTACCTCAACCCCTGTCTAAGTCATAGATATTGCACATCATATGTTGTGTGTGATCTTACCATTGCCCACTAGACCACCTCAATTTGTTTCAGTAAGAGGAGTTTGACTGCACATCTCTGAATTGTAATTTTAGTACCTCCATGGTTGCCCCAACAGTGGTGAAGAGGATTAAATGTTTTTCTCTTTCAAGTTGGTGCGACTTCAGTAGTAGTATATAGGTAGAGATTGGGTGCAGGGAGGTGTACAGCCCCTTTCAAAAATGTTTTAGACTTGCCTGTTAATGTATTTGTATTGCATCTATCATATGGGAAGATGGCACATTGTGGTTGATAGGTCAGGCATTGCTAGGTTCTGCATTAGTCATGCAAAGCAGACCCTAAAATCATAGGAATGCTTGCTCTTTCCCTTTTTCCCAGTGCCACTCATCTGTATGCTTAATATATTTGTGTTGTATCATTTTGGATGATTCCACTGTGATGTAAGATCCTCTACCTTACTGCACTTCATCTAACACTCCAGTTGCAGAAATGCCTGTACCCAGAAGGAAGACGTGTTAGGAAGCCTGATATGAGGGAGAGAAAAAACAACATATAGCTGTTTTGGTGTCACTGTCTTAGAGATTTTTGGATGAAATTTCCATTTGTCATGTCACTCCCTTAAGTGAATGCTAAGATGTTTAACATTAAATTAGGCCTCAAGGAAGCCAAGGCCACAAGTAGTGAGATCAGAATTGGACTCATTCCTTTCAATTCAAGGGCACTTAAAATGAACACTGAAATGAGTACTGCCAGACAAAAAGTCCGAAGACTTTCTAGTAAACTAGCAGATTTTTTAAGGGTTCTTTGCGTGCAATAACCTGTTACTGTTTAGCTTGCCTGAAAGTAGAGAAATTGGTAACATTATTCAATTCTTACAGCAGTATTTGTTAAAACTATGAAACCTTCTACTTGCACTTCAGACTATGCCAGTAATTATGCATATCAGGCTGTTTGGTATTAGCCTGTACAAAGGAAACTACCATAGGAGGTTAATAGGCTATCAACCCAGAAGTAATTTTAAGCCTAGCTATTTCATCTCAATGTAATACTACAGAAATGCTTGTCAATACCCAAGATTGCATTTAATGATGACTGTCCATGTCCTGGAGGGTTTTGGGTGCTATCTCTGATAAGAATTTATGGTGCTTCATCCACTCGTCCAGGTTCCTCTTGAACAGTGTCATAGAGGTGCTCTGTTTCACATGAATTGGTAGCCTGTTCCAAAGACGTGGCAGTCGCTGGGAGATCAATCTGTCCCTTCAGCATGTCTTATTTAAGTTGTAGGTTATATTTTAGGTCCCTGGAATGGGTATCCCTAGTCCTGTGTGATTTACGGTATGCAGCAGGTTCATTAGGTTTGGGTCTTGGATTGCTCTGTAGGCCAGGCATAAGTCTCCCCCTAAGAAGACTGTACCCAAGGAGTGTAGTGATAGGGACTTTAGTTGGTCTGTGTAAGGCACTTGCTGGAGCCCCTTGATCTTCCTTCTTAGAAATCTCTGCGGTCTTTCCAATTGCTGCAGGTACTTCACTACGGTATATGCCGAACAGGGTGTTATACTCAGTTATGGGCCGGATAAGTGCCAAGTATAGAGGAATTATCACCTCTTTTGCTCTTCAGACAATGTCTTTACTAATCAAGTGTACTACGTAGAAAGCCTTCTTTACTACAGTGACACATGGTGGTTGAAGTTAAGGTTGCAGTCAACTTGTGATCTCAGGTGTCTTACCACTTTGTGGGTACTCAGGGAATTGTTGATTTGATAGTGTGAAGGGACATTGTTTGTACCAAAGGGAATGGTGATGCATTTCTTTGCATTCAGTTTGAGATCATGACTAATACACCAGTCGTTGGTCTGCGTGAGACCCTCCTGGAGTATACTGACATCATTTGGGGATTCAGTGATTATATCCAATTATATCTAGTCAGTAGTCGTCTGCAAACTTGGTCAGCCACAACCCCTTAGTTTAGACCTGAACTTTTGAGAAGTATATACCAAACTCTAGGGGGTCCAGCACTGACCCCTGTGTCACATCACTGGTAACAGGTCTGCTGGTTGATGTGGAGTCACCCATTTTTAGTGTTTGTCCAGTTTGTGAGCCAGTTGGCAACCCATCTTACAGTGAAGGGGTTTACATTATTCAGGTTTCCAAGCTGTTTGGAGAAAAGATGGACATACTGCACAAACTCCTGACATCTTATCTCCTTTTTTGTGAATGATGATAAATATAATGATATTTTTGCATTGCATTATTAAGCAACAACCGATGAGTGGGTGTGGGTATATGAGAATTTACCCATGGTTGGTGTGATGTGATCACGAGGGCAAAACATATACACACACATACAGACGAGTCAGTTATTGCTATTATACAATGACATTCTTTAACAAAGAAGTTGCTTATCTTTTTTAAATTGTATAACTGAGCTGTAGTTTTCCTTAATGGTGATTTATTCGTCTGCTTTTGTTGATGCACTGCACATTCATATGGGATTTATGTTCCCACACTTGCACAGTGCATCAGTACTTTTGAAGACAAGCAATGGAGAAAAGATGATGTCTGTTGCTTTTTAACTGTAAAATCAGGACATTTTAGAGCTATGGAGAGAGACAACACAGAAATACAAGGAAAATCGGGAAAGTTTCTTTAGTTTTGTGGAACATACCTAATTTTCCTTGTATTTGCTCTGCCCTCCAAACATACCTCTCAACCTCTTAGCTCAAGAAATGTGGACAAAGTCTTAAATAACAGGCGACAAATGCCCCAAAATAGGGACAGATTGCAGATGTTGCTCTTATAAACTTAGAAAGCTGCTAGAATAACAGGATTTGTGTTAGCATGCATAGTCAGAAGATTATGAAGTCTGAAACTCAAATACGTGTCATTAGTTAGTGACTTCACTCATCAGTGATTTGTCAGAAAATCACAAATTTTATCAGGAGCAGACCAAAATGTTTGAGGCAAAAATCTGGATTTTTCTGTGAAATCTGGAGAATTGAGATGTAGGCCTCCTGTAGCATATGTAAATAAAAGAAAGTCTTAGCCACTCAGTGATACCTTAGCAATTGGACTTTTTTTTCTGTTTGTATATGCTCAATTTACAATGGGTACTTTGGTTGGTCTATCCAATCAGCGTACACATTTTTGAATAGTAGTGAGCTATCATCGTAGAATTCCTTTTTATGTGATTCCCTTTGGTCCCCTCTGAAAACGTGCTCCACCCACCAGGCCTTATCCACTCTGTGACGAAAGGAGATGTTGCCAGCCCAGCCAGCTGGAATTTTGTAAATAATTATGTCATTGGTGAATTACGAAATGATTTATCTAAGATGCTTGTGTTACAAATGTTTTACAACTGTATGTCATGTTTGTGTCTAACTGCCTGTACAGACGTGTGTGTTGAAAAGGGTATTTACAAAAGGCTTGCGTTTAAAATGGATCCACAGTATGCCCTACTGGAAAAGAACAGAAATGTACATGCACTGTTGTAGCTGTTTAAATGTATATATTTTAACACTGGAAACTGGGATACATGAGGTTAACCTCAGTCTAGAAGATTTTAGAAAAATAACTGAAATTAAATTACTTTATGGCTAGACCATAAAAGATGGTATCTTTCAGTTTTCAATGCAGCAGAGGCACAATGTCTGTACTAGGGAACTTTCTGTATTGTCTTAGGGTGAACTAATTACTAGTTTTGAAATGTGAAGAAATGCAGTTGTTTTATGACTTCCAGCATCTGCCAAAGATCTGAGGTCTATGTATTTTTACAGGCAGATGCTAAATGCTACCAACTGCCATCAATGATTGTTTTGGACCTGGGGACTCGAAGTCAGATGACAAATGATGTCATTCTGCAAGCTAGCTCAGCAGTAATGTTTGAGATATTAATTTGAGAAGTCTCTTAGGGAGATAGAGCATTCTGTATTTGGTCTTGGACCTGGCAAGAATTATTCACCACACATCTGCCTTGCTCTAATTAAGTAAGTTATCTAGGGTATAGTAACTCTCTTAGATACAGTCAGGAATATAGTGAAGCTTAGTTTAGATATTTTTCTTTATTTACTTGTGACTGTCATGCAGTGTTGTTTTAAACATTTTCCTGTGGTTTTGAACTTTGATGTCACTGTGAATATATATTGATGTTCTTCGTTCCACATTGCTGCAGTTCTTACTATTGGGTAGTCCGCTGTCCAGTCGGCCCGAATACCAGAGTATATGGCTGACGTCGGTCAGGGCGCATTAGACTGACGTCAGTACGTCAGGGTACTAATGCGCATGACCGACGTCATAGCCTCAGTCTTTTTTGCCGCATGGTCCGATGCAGAAGCAGTTTTGCGAGTGCAGGTTGGCGTTCTGAAATATTTCCGAAGCCGGAGTTTCAGACCGAATCAGAGTTGGCTAAGTACCCCGTTGGGGAACATTTTGCTTTTCTTGCCTCAGTATTTAACCGGATGTCAGAAAAAGTGAATAACTGTATTTCTTGTGGGAAACAGATACCTCATAGGGATTACCATACCTTGTGTATACCTTGTTTAGGGCCTGAGCACGACGTTGTTGGATGCCGCTCTTGTGCTAGGTTTAACAAACGCACTATTAAGAGACGGTTAGACTGTGCCAGGTTAGTGTTTGGGAAGCGTTGCAATTATAAAATGCCGTCGGATGCTCCAGCGCCCGCTTCCAAGAAGCGCAAGGACAAAACAGCGAAGCCTAGGGTTGATGAACCGGCAGTCCCGGACGTCGGTTCTTTAGAAGGCTCAGTGGAGCCAGAGGTTTTGCCAGGAGTTTCTTTGGAGTCTCAGGCAGAGACTTTACTGTTACAGGATGTGCCTTCTCAGGAGGTAGGCCAGGCTGAGGGGGCTTCTCAGGTAACTGTTCTTCCCTCTCTTCCCAAGGTAGTTAGAGCCTCTCCTTCTGTTGCCAAAACTTCTTTGAGAGGTAGGCCAAGTTCAGCTTCAGTGGGGGCTTCTCCTAGCATTTCAGGTTCTGTGCCTAAGAAACATATGCTTAAAATGGCAGAAGATTTGATTACTATGATTAGAGGTTCTATGCCCCCTCCTGATAAGAGGCCTAGGGTGGAACCGGAGTTTGATAGTTTTGAACAGTGTTCAGAGGCTTCTGAGTCTTCTGCGGAAGATTTGCAGGAGTATCCTCCTTATTCTGATTCTGATGTGGATGATTCCACTCCTACAGCTTCTCCTCCTGAGGATTTCTCATTTTCGAGACTCTGCATTCCATGAGGGAGCACTTTAAATGGGAAGGCCAGGATTACTCTGATTCAGGAAAAGGCTTGAGAATTCTTGTTTTGCCCCAGCATAGGCCCTTAGCTATACCTCCTGTGTTGAATGTGGTGGAAGATGTTTTTGCAGAGGCTTCCTGAACCCTGATTCTTTGCCTCCTGCTCCTGTTAAACCTGATAGGTACTATAGGGTGCCTGAAGCTCATAAGTATCTTTTAAGAGTCCTAGGGCAGACCCGGAAACTGTTTCTCAGGGACCTAAAGGTGTTAAGGCCTCTGTGGTTAAAAACCCTGTTCCCACTGATAAAGAGGCAAGGGCTTTGGATAGATGGGGAAAGAAAGTGTATACTTCTTCCACTTTAGCCATGAGGCGTTGAATTGTCAGTTTCACATGCTTAAATATCAAAATTATCTCCTTTCACAACTGAAATCTAAGGTGGATGCTTTGGCGGAAGGTATTGAGTGTAAAGAGTTGCTGGATTTAGTTCATGTGTCTGAACAAGTGGGTAAGCATTCTTTGCAATGTGGTTTTGATGCTGTACAGGCCTCCTCGAGGGTGGCTGCCACTAGTTCTGTTCTTCGCAGGCATGCCTGGTTGAGGGATCAGAATTTAGCTGAGCATGTTAAGACAAGGATTTTGGATGCTCCTTTACAGTCTGATGTGTTGTTTGGTTCGCCTGTGGAAGCAGTTTTAAAGAAAATGGAGGACAAAGCTAAGTCTATGCAAACTGTTAAAGATTTTTGCAGGTGCAGCCACCGAAGTTTAGTAGAAATTGGCCTACTAAGGGATGGACATATCCTGCTTATGATTCCCAGTCTAGGGGTAGGTCTAGGCGTGGTAGGGGCAGAGCTCAAGGTTCTTTTAGGCCTAGAACAGGGAGTTCACCTGCTCAGACTTCTGGTGAGGGCAGGGGTCAGTCCTTTCGTAAACAGACCCAATGACCTGCCTTTTCAGCTGCCAGTAGATTCTCGTCTGGCAGCTCCTTTGGGAGGAAGACTGTCTCTTTTCAAAGAAAATTGGGATTTAATTACTCAGGACAGATGGGTGTTGGATATCATTCACCACGGTTACAGGTTTTATTTCCATACATTGCCCCCTTTCAAAGGCATGCCAGACGTTCCTCCTCCACAAAGGAAAGAGGCTCACAAGCAAATTTCTCTGTTACTCCAAATAGGAGCCATTCAGCCAGTCCCTGTATCAGAAAGGGGCCTAGGATTTTATTCTCGCCTGTTCCTAGTACCAAAGAAAGGGAACACGTGGAGACCAATTTTGGATTTATCTATCCTCAACACTTATCTGGACATTCCCAAGTTCAAGATGTTGACGTTACAACAGCTTTTACCTCTGCTGGGCAAAGATCACTGGATGGTAACTTTAGATCTCAAGGAAGCTTACCTTCATGTGCCTATAAGACTAAGTTGCAGGAAGTATCTGCGTTTTCGAGCTGGAAATTCTCATTATCAGTTCTCTGCATTGCCCTTTGGCTTATCTACTGCCCAGAGTATTCACAAAGGTTCTGGCTCCAGTGATAGCTTACTTCAGGCTAAAAGGAATTCAAATCTATCCTTACTTGGACGACTGCCTGATTCTGGCTCAAGAAAAGGAAGACCTTCTACAGCATCTGGAATATGTTATAGCAGTGCTAAGATGCCTAGGGTATTCTGTGAACGAAATAAAGTCCAGTCTAGTACCCTCTCAAGACATGTGCTTTCTGGGTGTGAGACTGAATACAGCAGCCCAGATGGCCTTTTAACCCCGGACAAACAAAAGAGTCTATCCCTTTACTTCCATCAACTATCTCATCAGTCCGTGCTGACTGCAAGGACAGTCCTTCAAGCATTAGGGTTCATGGCATCTTGTATTCTGGTGCTTCCCAATGCCAAACTGCATATGAGGAAGCTGCAATGGTATCTCAAAAATGTATGGACACAGCACTGCCAGGATTTGGACACTGTCATTCAAATAATACCTTGCCTTCAAAAGAATTTTTGTGGTGGGCTCAGGAATGTCACCTAAACAAGGGACTCTCTGTGACCCGGCCAGAGGCGAGTCAGATTTTAACGACAGATGCCTCGGACATTGCTTGGGAGCTCATCTAAATGGAAAGTGGATACAAGACAAGTGGCCTGCCAGACTACAGCATCTACATATCAACATGAAGGAGATGTTAGCAGTCCAGTTTGCATTAATGGCTTTCAAGGAGTTACTTCTTCCAGGGCAGGTGTTGATTCTAACAGACAACACAACTGTCATGTGGTACATCAACAAACAAGGGGAACACATTCTTATCCTCTATGCAGGCAAGCAATGATTTTATGGGAGACTGCGCTCAGCTTGCAACTAACTCTTCAGGCAAGGTTTCTGCCGGGAGCACAGAACTCCTTAGCAGATGTGTTAAGCAGACAAATCATGGATCCCCACGAGTGGAAACTGGATCTTCATGTATTTCAGAAATTGACAGTGTCATGGGGAACTCCAGACATAGATCTGTTCGCTTCTCCACTAAACCACCAGCTGCCAAAGTTTTGCACAAAGGGGTTTCATCACACAGCTTGGAAAGTGGATGCTCTTTCTTTCAGTTGGAAAAATCTTCATCTGTATGCCTTTCCACCTCTGCCTCTTCTTCCAAAGGTGCTCTTAAAGGTCAGACAAGACAAGCCAAGGATGATTTTAATAGCTCCAGATTGGCCTCGGCAACACTGGTACCCACTACTAAGGAGTCTGGTAAGGAAGCCTCCATGGCCTTTACCTTTGATTCCACACCTGTTATCTCAGAAGGACGGTCATCTGCTCAATGTCAAGCTTCACTCTCTTCATCTAACAGCCTGGCATATTCTGTGTTGAAGCACAGCAGGTCTCAACTTCCTCAACAAGTTTTAAATGTGATTCTGGAAGCTAGAAGACCTAGTACAAGGAAAGTGTACGCAGAAAAATGGAAGAGGTTTTTATTTTGGAGTACAGCAAAGAATTTGGAGATTTCTGAGCCTAATTTGAGTGTGGCTCTTCAATATCTTACTGAGTTATTGGACAAAGGTTTGTCCTTCTCTTCCATTAAGATTCATGCTGCAGCAATTTCAGCTCATTATGATTGTGACCCACCATTGTTTTCGCATCCTTTGTTCAAGCAGTTTCTTAGAGGGGCAAAGAATATAAGACCCGCACGTAGAGCTCCTACTCCTGCTTGGGATCTCAATTTTGTGTTGGAAAAACTTACTCTACAACCTTTTGAGCCTGCGGCTACTGCTGAATTGAAATACTTGTCATGGAAGACTGCTTTTCTGTTGGCTATTACTTCTGCAAGAAGGGTGTCTGAGTTGCAGGCCCTTATGGCAGTAGAGCCCTTTTGATTTTCCATAAGGATAGGGTATCATTACGTACTAATCCTTCCTTTATGCCTAAGGTGGTTTCTAGTGTGGCTTTAAACCAAACTATTCATTTGCCTACTTTTTATGCAGACCCCCAAAATAAAGGGGAAAAGATTTTGCACACTTTAGATGTACACAGGCAATTGCGTTATTATTTAAGCAGGACTAAGGATTTTAGGCAGTCTCAGCAGTTGTTTGTTTCTTTTGCTTTGAGTTCGCAGGGCAAGCCTGTGTCAAAACAAACTATTTCTAGGTGGATTGGCTTTTGCATTGCATTTTGTTATTCCCATCATGGCAAGGAGATTCCAGCTGGGATTAGGCCTCATTCCACTAGGGCTACTGCCACTTCAGCAGCATTTCTAAGGGGGGTGGCAACTAAGGATATTTTGGAGGCAGCTACTTGGAGTTCAGTGCATACTTTCTCTAAGCATTATCACCTTCCTATCTACTCTAAGTCTAGGGCTGGTTTTGCCACAGCTGTTTTGCAAGGCATGTTGTCAGCTCCTGCTTCTTTATGATTTGCCAGCCTCCCTTACCTCTGCTTTGGGATTCTACCCAATAGTAAGGACTGCAGCAATGTGGAACGAAGAACATAGTACAGTTTTGTACCTACCATAAATGTAGATGTTCGAGGATCCACATTGCTGCAGTCCAATTTACCTCCCTCCTTCCCTCTGTGTTTAGGGGTGGTTGTGTAGGTGAGGTTATATGCTGATCTTTTGTATATATTTTTGTATATATTGTACATATTTTTGGTGCAGGTATTTTGGGCCTTGTCTTTTTAGGGTCTTCTGACATCTGGGGCAAGAAAAGACTGAGGATATGACGCCGGTCATGCACATTAGTACCCTGACGTACTGACGTCAGTCTAATGCGCCCTGACCGACGTCAGCCATATACTCTGGTATTCGGGCCGACTGGACAGCGGACTACCCAATAGTAAGGACTGCAGCAATGTGGATCCTCGAACATTTACATTTATGGTAGGTACAAAACTGTACTTTTTCTTGTTCTTTTATTATTTATTATTAAATATATATAGTTAGCATTATGGTGCTATACATACTGAATTAAATAGTCTCTTTCATGACTATGTTTGTTAACTTAATGTATTAATTTTATATTCTGTCATATTTGATATGTTACTGTTCTGACTTTACCTCTGACTAATAGTGAGTTAGCATTATAATGCTAAATATACTGAATCAAATGGTCTCTTTTATGACTATGTTTGTAAACTTGATGTATTAAGTTCGTATTCTGGTTATGCTTGACACATTATTGCTCTGATTTCACTAGGTCTATTGTCTCTATTAATTAATCTGATAGCCCTATATCATATCTCTATATATCTTTCATGCAGTATATCTAGATTTTGCTGTTGCTTCTGATATTGAACACAATGTTATCTTAATTTTATTTTTATCTTATTGTCGTGATTATGAGTAGTTCTAATTTTAATTATGACTAAGTATTGGTATTGAGTTATCCTTTCTATTTTTACATTATATTTGTGTTATAGCTATAGCGATTTTGTTATCTCAACTTTATGCAGATTCATCTTTTGTTCTATATGTTAGCACTTTTAGAGAGAGTCTTCGAACACATTTTTTCTGTGTAAATAAGATGTGTTGCTAACCTTTAGATACATGCCACATAGTTATTATTATTATTTTTATTACGTGCTAGCCAATCACTTACTATATATGAGACTATTTGTTTACTATAGCTTCGTTTGAAGGCACGTAGTATGATCAGATATGTGCTAGTTAATATAATAGAGTAACGGAGCTATTTCACATTCTGTACCTGGTTTAGTCTGAGTTATTTTCTTATGATCATGCATTTCACTAAAATAACTTTTAGACAACTTTTGCACAACTAAGATGCGCTGCTTCATGTTTTTATAAATTGATCTTTAGATGAAGGTAACTATTTGTTTATCGTAACTTTTTATCTGTGTCATGTAGTACAATGGTCATGTACGATCTGATATTTTCAAGAACAAAGCTATTTTAGCATTTTGTCTTGTTTTGTTTTATTTTATTCTATTTTATTTTAATTTATAATGGCTTTTGTATGAATAACGTCTTGGCTTCATTACTTGCCATATATGGGCAGCATTTCCTGACTAACGGTGCTTTGGACTATCAGTTTGTTAACTCTGAATTGCTTGATTGTATTTGTAGCACAATTAAGAAATAACAACAAGCTTAATATGAGCTTTCTAAATATGGGCATAGTTTCCTGTAAGCACATATATAAAAGTTCATTAATACCAAGATGGATATGTTGTTAACATTTGATGATAAATTTTTGAAATGTATTTAATTATGAAATTAACATTGTTATGTTTTAAAATCTTTACTTGTGCTCTTTTCAGAGTGAATCTTATGATACTATACCTAACCGAACCTGACGGTACGGGAAATTGTGGATGAATTTTTAATCAATTAATTAATTTGGACACTTAACTATTTTATTGTTTGTTCTAATTATGCAATTGAAAGGCAATGCTTCAGTATAAAAATATTCATTTAGTCCTTGTAATTTGTAACCTGAGGAAGCGCAATTTATATTGCGTGAAAGCGCTTGTTCTTTGTTCCACAAATAAATTTATTTTATTTTATTTTATTTTCGTGGTGGTTTCTACATTTTTTCAGTTTTATTATTAAATATACTTAAACATTTCATTGTGGCTGATCTTTGTAGAGGTATTTAAGTTTTGAGAGTACTTGTATATTTAATTGGTGACACTGTGTGAACCACTCCTAATAGCCTTGCTCTTGGTCAAACTACCATTTGTATTAATATTACACAGTAAGATTGGACACCCTTTCTTAAGGGCCTTAAAGTAGCTGATAAGGAGTTGACTCATGGCAGTAATAACTACCTTATAGTCTTGGCAGAAGGGGGCATAGGTAGTAAACCTGTGCCAGCCTTTCCCAGGTGTGTATAAATCAAACCTCAGAGAATGTGCATGTCAGCTACTTGGGCAGGGACACAAAGCACTGGTTGGACAGAGAGGGTGCTGGTAGGTCTTGGCTTGGTTACTCAGCTGAGATCTCAACTGTATAGATGTGCCAGTGAGGAGTCTTACTGGGGATCTGGAGAAAGAGGGAGAAACCACCCCCGGACTGACTGGAGTGTCTGTGTGCTCTTAAGGGAAATTGCACTTGATGCGGAGAGCTGCATCTGGAGAAACTGTGTTTACCTGTTATCCTCCCAGTGTATATCCCCCCACTGTTGCCAGTGGTGAGGATTGAGACTTCTTGATTATTGATCCAGTGGTGAATCGTCACATATTGGTTGGCAGTGGTGGGATATCCACATATTGGGATTCAGTGGTGTGGATATTGAACTCCTGTAGCCTGTAAACAGTGGTCACCAAAGAAGGTGTTTGCACTCTCAAGCGGCCACACTTTAGACATTGAGTTTCATATCACAATAGTTTTATTTATTTTTTGTTAGCTTAGTCAGTCAGGGAGAGCAGGCAAGGATGTCAGCAGAGGATTATGGCAAGCTGACAAGGAGCCAGTTGGCTGAGATGTGCCAAGCCAAAGGACTGGTGCATGCCAACCTGACTAAAGCAGAAATGAGTGCAGCCTTATTCACAGCAGCATCACACACCAGCAACCAGGAGGACAACCAGACTGCCCTTGGGGATGTACAACTCTCAGAAAATGAACAGTTCAACTTTGCCTCATAGGACTTAAAAATCTGTCTGGGGTTAAAAAGACTTGAACTGGAAGCCAGACGTCTGGAAATAGAATCCGCAGAGAGACTGTGGCATTTTGAGGTTGAAGCAGAATCAGCAGGATGGCTGAGGTGTGTGAAAGCCAAAGAAAATGAGAGGCAGAGGCAACATGAAAAGGATATGCTGACTCTTTGCTAGGGTCATGGAGGTAATGGGGAAAGGAATAACTGAACCATAGAAGCAATAAAGGTCAGTAAATTTCTTCCACAATTTACAGTCGGTGATAACTTTGATAGTTTTATTCACATGTTTGAAAGTGTATGTAAACAAAATAATGTTGACCAAGGGCTCTCTGTATGGTTCTTGACCCCCTTACTCCACAGTAAAGCTGTATTTTAAGTTAACACCTGAAGCTTACAGAAAAAAGTTTTGTGAGCATAGACACTAGGCAGATGAAAGTGTGTGTGAATATATTGTTGAGTTAAGTACTTATTTTCATAGGTGGGTGAGTGGGTGTCAGGTCACTAGTTTTGAAGGACTGGCAGACCTTTTGGTGAGGGAACAAGTCCTTAGCATTTTGTCTGAGGATATGAGAATCTGTTTGGCAGATAGGGAATGCAATACCCCCGATGGTTGGGGGAAAAAGGGAGACCTATACCTAGCATGCAGGGCATCACTGCACAGGAAAGGGATACCCAGTGCTGAACATGGGTCTAAAAAACCCATTGTGGGCAGCCTAAACTGCTCCAGCAGAGTCCGCCAGTAGCAAGGGATGCCACTAGTTCAGGTACACAGCCCGGATCAAGGGTTAAATGTTTTAAATATAACCAGTGGGGCCATGTAGCAAGGTGGGGAATAAATGTTAGGGAAGCCAGCAAGTGGGAATGGCAGAATGCCAGCAGTGATTTGTATGGAAACTGCAAGGGTACCCACTAGCACAAGAGGTTATATCCTGTCTTAGTAGATGGGAAACAGAACACTTCTAAGAGAGAAAGACAGCCTCTGACCTAACCATTGTGAAGCCTGCAATGGTTAAAGAAGAGCAGTACTTGCAAGGGCAGTCTACTTCAGTCAGAGCTTTAGGAGGGACCCCATTCCAAATACCTTTGTCTAGGGTTCATCTTGACAGGGAGGGTGGAAAAGCAAGCAAGCAAGTAGATGTGTTTGATAATATCCCTGCAGATATCCTGATATGGAATGAATTTGATAATGCACTACCTTGTGTGCATACAGTTAGACACAGTCAGGCTTAGAGACAGGCATGTGGGTCTGGTAGCCTGGGGGGACCCAGACACACTGCACACTTGAAGCCAAGACTGGTGAGGTGGCTACTTCAAGGAGGGAGCTACCCTGTAGCAGTTAGACTGAGAGTGAGCCACAGCTACTGGTGGGTACTGATGTTCCCTTGGACAAAGTGACTGCAAGGGCAGAGGTGCGTAGTAGAACCCAGGCTTTAATGTGAGGCACCGTTGTCAGAGAATACCAGACTTCCCATGGAAGGGGAGCTGGGAAGGGTTACAGAGTGAGAGTTGAGACCAGCTCAGCTCTCAGACCCTACATTACAAGGCTTGAGGGAGGTAGCCAGGGATGCTCCTGATTCGCAAGGAAAGGGGGAATCCATATACTGGGACAAAGGGTTACTGTATAGAGAATGGACCCTTGAGGGAAGGCTAGAGGGTGAGAGAATACAGTAGTTGGTTGTGCCTAGAGCAAAATTCATGACATTCCCTTTGCAGGTCATATGGGCATAAAGTGTACAAAGAGACGTAGTATGCAGAACTTTATTGTCTTGGTTATTCCTGGGATATAACTGGGTACTGCAGGACCTGTGAGCAGTGCCAAAAAGTAGGCAAGGCAGGAGACCATCAAAGCTCCTTTGATGCCATTGCTTGTGACTGAGGAGCCATTTCAGAGGTTATGGGTATTGTGGGGCCCTTGAGTGCCCCAAGATCCACAGGAAAAAATTATGTCTTAGTGTTGGTAGATTACCAGATACCATGAGGCAGTGGCTCTGTCCTCCATTGAGGCAGAAAAGGTGGCAAATGCTTTGTTAGAGGGTAAGTTTCCCAAAAGGAATACTGACTGACAGAGGTGCCAATTTCATGTCAGCGCTGTGGGGTGAAGCACCTAAACACCCCCCCCCAGACTAATGGTCTGGTGGACAGGTTAAACTGTACACTAAAGACAATGCTGTGAGCATTTGCAGACCAGTTTAAGAGGGAGTGGGGCAAATGTTTGCCCTATGGGTTTTTCGCTTACAGAGAGATGTCCCAGGGATCCACAGGTTTTTCACCCTTTGAGTTGCTGTATGGGCGTAGGGGATGGAACCTCTAAATTTGATTTGTGATGAGTGGGAGGGTGACTGTGAATCCCACAAAGAATTTGTTGTGGCATAAGTCCTAAACCTCAGGACAAGGCTAAAGGAACTCATGATCCTGGCCCAGGAGAAACTGGCATAAACCCAAGAGCAGAAAAAGGTCTGGTATGACAGGAATGTTCGAGCTAGAGAGTATGCTGTGGGGCAGCAGGTTATGGTTCTCATTTCTGTCAAACACAACAAGCTGCATGCAGCTTGGGGGGGGCCCTTCAGAGTGGTAAGGAAGGTCAGTGATGTTAACTACATGATAGAACTGCTAGGCAGGGGCACAAACTGTACCATGTTAACATGATGAAACCTTACCGTGACATGGAAGCCTGGTGGTAAGTATTTGCAGTAGGAGGCAGGAGGAGTCCGAGGGGCATCTATGGCTACAGGAAGTCAGCCAGCAAAATTCCAAGTTATTATAGTGGAGCCTAGGGCTGCAGGCATATGATAGGACAGTGCAGCACTGTACTGGGGTCAGCAATGCAAAGGTAGCTAGAATCTTAAGACAGGGAATTGGGGTAAGGTATTCCCAGATAGGTTCATTCCTGTCAAGCAACGTTTCTCAAGGGTCACTTGAAAAACTAGCCTGAGTTTGAGGGGGGGGGGGGGAGAAGTGTGACAAAAGGAGATACTGCCAGCCCAGCTAGCTGGAATTTTGTAAATAAGTATATGTCATTGGTGAATATCAAAATGATTTGTGTAAGATGCTTGTCAGAAATGTATTACAACTGTATGTCATGTTTATATCTAACTGCTTGTACTGATGTGTGTGTTGAAAAGGGTATTTGCAAAAGGCTTGTGTTTAAAATGGAACCACAGTGTGCCTTACTGGAAAAGAAGATAAATGTACACGCACTATTATAACTATTTAAATGTATATATTTTAACAGTGGAAACTGGGATATAGGAGGTTAACCTCAGGCTAGTAAATTTTAGAAAAATAACTGAAATTAAATTACTTTATGGCTTGGCCATAAAAGATGGTGTCTTTCAGTTTTCAGTGCAGCAGACACACAATGTCTGTACTAGGGTGCTTTCTGTATTGTCTTTAGGGTGAATTTAATTGTTAGTTTTGAAATGTGAAGGAATGCAATTGTTTTATGACTTTCAGCATCTGCCAAAGATCTGAGGTCTATGTATTTTTACATGTAGATGCTAAATGCTGCCAGCTGCCATCAGTGGTTGTTTTGGGCCTGGGGACTAGAAGTCATATGACTGTAAATGATGTCATTCTGCAAGCTAGCCCAGCAATAATGTTTGAGATATTAATTTGAGAAGTCTCTTAGTGAGATGCACTATTCTGTATTCTTGTCTTGGACCTGACAAGAACCATTCACCAAACATCTGCCTTGCTCTAACTAGGTAAGTTAACTATTGTATAGTAACTCTCTTAAATACAGTCAAGAATATAGTGAAGCTTAGTTTAGATATGTTTCTTTATTTTTGAGAGACTCCTGCAGTGTTTTAAATATTTCCTGTGGTTTTGAACTTTGATGCCACTGTGAATATATACTGTTTTCTTGTTCTTTTATTATTAAATATACTTAAACCTTTCATTGTGGCTGATCTTTTTGTAGATATTTGAGTTCTGAGAGTACTTGCATATTTAATTGGTGACACTGTGTGGATCACTCCTTATAGCCTTGCTATTGGTCAAACTACCATTTGTATTAATATTACATAGTAAGATTTGGAGCCCTTTGTTAAGGGCCTTAAAGTAGCTGATAAGACTTGACTGGTGGCAGTGCTAACTACCTTATAGACTGGGCAGAAGGGGGCATAGCTAGTAGGCCTGTGCCAGTCTTTCCCAGGTGTGTGTGTGTGTGTGTATGTAAATCAAATCTCAGTGTGTGTGTCAGGTACTTGGGCAGGGACACAAAGCACTGTTTGGACAGAGAGAGTGCTGATTGGTATTGGCTTGGTCACTCAGCTGAGATCTCAACTCTATAGTTGTGCCAGTGGGGAGTCTTATTGGGGATCTGGAGAAAGAGGGAGAAACCAGCCGTGGACTGACTGTGGTCTCTGTGTGCTCCTAGGGAAATTGCACTTGATGTAGAGAGCTGCATCTGGAAGTACTGTTTGTGTACTTGTTATCTTCACAGTGTTGCCAGTGGTGAGGACTGAGGCTTCTTGATTACTGGTCTAGTGGTGGGGCGTCACACAGTCAACAAAATGGAATTAAAATAAATAAATAATTTGAAACTTTATAGCTTGTCTGACAAGCAGCTGAAAGTACTACAAATAGTAGTGTAAAAAAAAAAAAAACATTCAGATGATAAAATAAAGTATCAAAGGCACATTTAGAGCAGAAAAACTGAATAATCCATAAAATAACACTATGGCATAGGCGTGTGGTTTAAGATCTGGAGCAAGGATGGTTTAAATATGTAGGAATAGGCAAACACTCAATAATACAACATGAACAAATGAAAACAAAACTTACTAAGGAATATTTCAGAGCACAAAACTGTCTTAACTTGTAGGCATGTGTTCAGGCTATGAATCAGCTTGCTGTTCCTTTTCTACCTTGCAACTTTGGTGTGATTGACCGATCCACAAAATGTATTGAATAATTTGGACAGAAAAACAAGAAAACTGCTCCATGAATATCAAATAATATATAAAAAGCCAGTTCCAGTGGCATAGAGCTTTAAAAGCTTGACTATGATCTAGGTAACCCATATTCAGCTAGCACCTTGGGGTTTTGACTGAGCCAGCAGGGAGGATGTGCTATCCCATGCTGGGGGGGGGGGGGGGTGCAAGATGCAGCATCCTTCAAAGGAAGAGGCAGAGCATATTGCCTAGGGGCAAGTATGTGATGCAACAGGCTGCCATAAAGTGATATAGCCTTCAATTAGCAAGTGCTCGGGAATATAAGTTTGTGTAAGAGAAGGCATAGTGGTCTCCAAGGCGATGTGTGTCATGCATTCTCCTTCCAGGCAAGGGGGTGGGATGCACAGAAACCTTATCATGGTCAGGATAGCAACAAGGGCACAAGCAGCCCTCTTAATTGTCTAAATGGCAGCCCCTCTGGTGAGCTTCCCTTGTGATTCTGGGGAAAAATAGTCCCGTTAGGAAGTTGAGATTCAAGTCCAGCTGGTTAAAATTTGCTGGTCAGTAAGTGTATAAAAGACTGAAAACAGTGATATATGAAAGCCAGTATGTGCTAAGATCATATATCCCTCTGCCTGAAGTGGGAGTTGATCTGCATGAAATTAACCATCGGTATAGGTTTGCAGTCATGGGAGTGTATATGTTTGTCCACATCATCAAATCCAAACATAGTTAAAATTCTGAACCGTGAAGAAAAGAAGTCTAAGATGACATCATTGCTCAGATTAGCAGAAGCATTTTGGAAAGGAATGAACATGGAAACAGCCCATAAGTGGATAAAAAAATAAGTAGCAGCAGAAAGTGTTAAAAAAAAAAAAAATTAAAAAAAAAAAAAAAAAAAAAGTACAGTATGACAATTGTGGCCAGAATAAAAAGAACGAAAATTAGAAAAAACACAGTTGCAGTGACAAGTATAGAGAACTCCTGGAATGACCAAATGCTGATCAATTTTTGATGTATGAGGGACTAAGGAGATGTGAATTTAAATCAAAATATGAAAGGCTAATAATGGCATCTCAATAGTGACTGTGTACTTGCTGGTTTACAAAATCTGTAGAAAAAGTGGGAGATGCTAAAAAGTGTAGTATCTGCAGTAGAGAACTAGAAACATTTGCCTTCCTTGTTGATTGTTTCCATATTCTTGTAGCAAAGGAGCTGTGAAAGTACAATAATGTAGCAAGATTGTTTAGAAATTAAACAGCCATTACCTTATGCAGGTACCTGAGAAGCACTGAAAAATGTGAGCCACTGTTTACTAAAGTAGTACTGATCAGATGAATCTGCCCAGTGCCAACAGTTAAAGTAGAAGCAAGTAAACCAGGTGTTCTAGTTGAAGATAAAATGAGGGGAAAAGTGCATTAATTAAGCAGTTACATGTAGCAACTACAGTGCCTTGTGTACTGAGATATATAGTTATAAAATGTAAAGGATGTGCAAGTACAAAATAGAGCAGTGTGCAATAAAGACACACAGTCTTAATAGTGGTGGGAGGAAACTAGTTAATAAAAATTACTTGCAGGCATACTTAAACATGCTACCACTACAAACATTTGATTATGCCCTGCTTTGGGTATTAAAAGTCTAAAACATTTGGATAAATAAAAATAAAAAAACTTTGTGACTTTCTGAGGACTCTTCCATTGATGTGTAAAAGATCTGAATTGTATCTAAGAGTGTAATGTGGACATTTAATCATAGGTTCTTGGATAAGTAATAGGCTAGCTGCCCTTGTAGGCCATTTTTTTAGACCTAGCCAGTTTTCCTTTTTGTGCTCAAAATAACCTGTCCTATTTGGTTATGGATTGGTATTATCCATCCCAAGGTCGTTAATTCGATATTGCTCCTAATGCAAATAACTTGGATTATACCGTATATAATATGAGGGGAACCATGCATGGGATAAAGGATTTAGGAGCTGCAGCTGTCCATTAATAGTACAGGGTGCAGTCCACGGGTAAATTTTATGTATCCCACCATTGACCTGAGTTGTGCTTGAAAATGGACAGGGATGAACTTTGTATCTGAAGTAGTTGACTTCATTTGATCTTCAGCCTGTGGGTCTATGGATCCGAATCGGATCCGACATGGCCACATAACCAGTATCTGATCCGAGCTCCAAGCTCCTCCCCTTAGCCATAATGCATCCTGTCTCCTTCCTCCCTTCAGATATCATTTGCTGCTGAATAGCTAAGCATCGTGGTCTTGAGCTCAGAGTGTTTTTTTCTGTGGTAAGTAGTTGATTTTTGAGAGTTCTTCATCCTTTCTGTACAAAGCCACTGTGACCGCAGATGCCTCCCAGCTAGTGGGGGGGAGGGCATTGCTTGGGAAGGACTGTCCAAGGCATGTGGTGCCCTTCCAAGACCAGTTTACATATCAGCGTCTTGGAGATGAGGGCGGTGCTTCTAGCGTTGCAAGCTCTCCATGCCCATTTTCCTCTAAGAACTGTTCCGATCCAGACATACAACATGTCAGTAGTCTTGTATATTAACAAACAAGGAGGAATGAGATCTTACCCCCTTTGTCGAGAAACCATGAGTGTGTGGGACTGGGCGATTTCTACTGGCCATTTTCTGGTGGCAACGCACATTCCGGGACGGTCCAACATTCTAGCGGACAAGCTCAGCAGAACTATTCGGATGCTTTATGAGTGGTCTCTGAATCTTTCAATAGTGGAAGAGGTCTTTGTCAAGTGGGATCGGCCTTGCTGTGATCTCTGCTCATCTCCTTCCAATGCGAAATGCAGGGAGTTCTTTGCTCTGAATCCCCCTCAGGGAGGAATCCCCAGAGATGCACTGGTGCATGCTTGACCTCCCAGTCTTCTTTATGCCTACCCCACGTTACCTCTCATTTGGAAGTTTCTACAGAAAGCTCACAGGCTAGGGAACACAGTAATCCTCATTGCCCCATTCAGGCCTCGTCAAGTCTGGTTCCCCTCCCTTTGGTCTCATCGAGTAGTTCCACCATGGATCTTGAATCCGGCTCTGAGTCTTATGTCACACCCCTCTGGGATTCCTCACCCAGACCTGGGCAGTCTGAAACTCACAGCTTGGCTACTCCAGTTCCTTTGATTATTAGGACTCCCAGTTTATCCTCTCTGGTTAAAACCATTTTGGTGGCAGCTCACAAATCTTCCACACGAAAAGTATATCGTAGCAAGTAGAAGCAATTCTCTATATGGCCTTCTCAACTGGATTTGGATCCTTTCACAGCTCCGAGTTTTTTGGCAGTGATTTTCCAGCAAGGTGCTAGTTCCTCTATGGTTAAAGTCCATCTGGGTGCTTTTTCTAATTTTCTTGTGGGGGAGAATATGTTTTCACTAGCCTCTTCTAGACTTTGCAAGACCTTCCTTAAAGGTACCTGTCTTTTAAGGTCCCCGGTGAAGGATCCTATGCCTCCATGGGACATGACTTTTCTATTGCAGGTTTTAGTCTCCTCTCTCTTTAAGCCCGCAGCTGTGGTAGACTTGCAGTATCTATCTTGGAAGACTGCCTTCTTGGTTGCTATTACATCTGCCATGAGTGCGTTGGAACTTCAAGCATTGTCCATCAAAGTTCCATACATGATTTTCCATAAGGACAGGGTTTCCCTATGCACTAATCCATCCTTCCTTCCTAAAGTGGTGTCAGAAGCTAACATTCAAACTATCAATCTTCCTGTCTTCTTTCCTAATTTTCAGAACAAGGGTGAATATAAATTACATTTGCTGGATGTACACAGGCAATTGAGATTTTATCTACACAGGGCAAAATCCTTTCGCAAATCTGATCAGTTGTTTGTTTCTTACTCAAAACCCTCCTTAGGAAAGCCAATTTCTAAAGTGACTATTGCTCGTTGGATTTCCCAGTGTATTATTCGAGCATGTTCTAACAAAAGAATTTCCCCTCCGGGTCAGGTGAATGCACATTCCACCAGGTCTATGGCCACTTCAGCGGCTTTTTGGTCCAGGGTGTCACTGGATGATATTTGTTCTGCAGCTACTTGGTCCTCATCTTATACCTTCATCTCACATTACAAATTAGACATTGTATCCAGGAGTAGGGGATCTTTTGGCTCTGCGGTCCTCCAGAATATCCTTCCATGAGGACCACCCAGATGTTTGCAGCTGGGGACTCTGTCCTTCAGGTTGAAGATCAAATGAAGTCAACTACTTCAGATTAAGAAGTTATGTACTCACCATAGCGTTTCATCTAAGTAGTTGCACTTCATTTGTCTTCAACCACCCCCCCTTCCCCCGACCTTGTCAGTATGGTCCTGGCCTTGTATGTGGGAGATGAACATTCTAGAGGCTTCTCTTGCTGTGATTGGTTCAGGAATTTTGGGGGTGCCAGTAGTGGTAAGGTCCTAGTGGGTCAGGCTTATGTTATAATGAGCAGCAAACTTGATCTGAAGGGAGGAAAGAAACCGGGGGCATTATAGGTAAGGGGAGGAGCTTGGAGCTCAGATCAGATGCTGCTTATGCGGCCCTGTTGGATCTGATTCCTTTCCATAGACCCACAGGTTGAAGAGTAATGAAGTACAACTACTCAGATGGAATGTTATGGTGAGTACATAATTTCTTTTTTATGTAGATGGGGAGTCTGTTCCATAGCTGCGGTATCCTGTACAAAATATACCTGTCCCTCCAAGCCATTTTGTTGATGTTGCAGAAAAGGGTTAGATTCCTAGACAGAGAATTTCTGATGCCATTTGACTTGCTGTTGTGCAGTAAAATCTATCAGTAATGGGTTGGAGGAAGCCTTGTAAGTACCTCTTAGCATTCTGTAGGTGTGACAGGGCTTTGAATCGGTCCATGTAGGAAGTGTTATCTTTGTAGGCGTTCCAGTTGTTGCACGTATCCTGACATATACATGCCAAAGAGGGTCGCTATATTCAATGATTGGCCTAATGAGAGCTGAGTAAAGGGGGACAATGACATCCTCAGATCTAAACACAATCACTTTGTTTATAAGCTGTGCAGTATAGAAGGATTTTCTTACAATAATACACACATGTTGGTCAAAGGGTTTGGTCACTGTCAGCTTTTCTCAAATCCCAAACTGGGTCAGCTCTTAGGGGTGTATTGTCAATGTAGTAGTTCCCTGTGGTAGATGACTTCCCAGAAGATACATTAATGCATTTTTTGACGTTTATTTTCAGACCATGATTTTGACACCAGTTATTTGTTTGAGACAAGCCTTCCTTCAGGATGGCTAATTCACTTGGGGATTCAATGACTGCTCCTAGCTTGCAGTCATCTGCAAACTTAGTCAGTCAGAGCCCTGTGGTATTGGCTTTTAATTCAGAAATGTAGATGCCAAACAGGAAAGGTTTCAGCACAGAACCCTGGGGGACTACACTGGTGATGGTGGTCTTTGTGGAGGTTACTTCCCATATTTTGGTTATCTGCATCTTATCTCTGAGCCAGTCGGCAATCTAGCAGGTGATATGAGTTTCTTCTCAGTTTATTTAGCTTTTTAACTATGCCCAAGTGGAGAACTGTGTCAAAAGCTTTGGTCAGATTGAGGTATGTAGTATGTGCCATTTTGCCTTCATCCATTGCTTTGGTGACCTTTTCAAAAAAAATTCACCATTTTGAGTAAGCATTAACTTGCCCTTGACAAATTCAAACTGAGGCAAGTCTAGTGTTTGGAGGTTCCCTTTTTTCTGATTGATTAATTCCATGATAAGACTTTCCATGGCTTTGCATATGAGGCTGGTCATACTTTTATTAGTCTGTAATTGCCTGGGTCTATGGAAGGTCCTCACTTGTGCAGGGGAATGCTTGTAGCTGTTCTCCATTCACTTCGTACAAAATCTGTATGGGGGTCAAGATTGAACAGTGTCAGGTGTGGCTGAAGGGGTCACTGAGGAAATCATTCATTTGATGTTACTATTTAAGATGCTTTCAGGGATATTGTCAGAACCCATTGATGCAGCATTTTTAGCTTTTGATAGCACCTTTAGGACTTCGTCTTGTGTGATTGCTGGAGGTGAACAAATTTCAGGTGTATCTTGAGGGACAGACTAAGGGGAGAAGGGGGGTAAATATAGAGCTAAATTTATTGACCAGTAGGTTAGCTACATCTTCAGCCTTAGTATAGGTAACATCATTCACAGTCAGTTTGTCACATTGCTCCTTTGTGCTTCTGAGATTGTGAACTAACTAACTAAATAGCTAATAAGTAAAACTCAGTAATTCTCAGTCAGACACCAAGCTGTGTGCATAGTGTTATTGAAAAGTCAAAGCACAAGATAAATTCTGAGTATGTGAAGGTAGCTACCTTGTTCTGTTGTCTGAGGTAAGGGCAGTGCTGAGTTATAGGTGCTACATAGTCAGCTCTACAGATTCTTCTGTTAGTACCAGACTAGCAGGAGTGAGAGAAATTCAGTGTAAGATTTCACTATTCATGTTTTCACCAACTTCAAGTCCTGGGGCCATCCTGTTTAAAGAATCATACTTTAGACGGTTGTGGTGTTCATGTGACGTTGCAGATTTGTTTTTCATATTGTTTCCAAAACATTATTTGATACTGGAAACTTAGGCAGATGGTAGATTTCTTGAAAAACTTGTACTTAGTGTAACCATCAGAATTAGCCATAAATTTAAGTGCTTCTGCTTCCAGTGATAATTATTGCCGTTAAGTGTGTTGTACCCAAGAAAGCAAAAGGCCCAAGTGGGCTTTCTACTCTGTCCTTTAAATGAGTATTAGTGAGACAGTTTCCTTTTGTTGCTAGATATACATATACATAAGGGATACATTTTTCAGGCTGCCTAAACTTGAAAAATATTCCCTTGATGTTACCTCATATATACACATTTCCCTGATCAGTTTGCCTAAAATTCTTACTGGAATTTATTAGCTAGAGCAAATAAAGTATGGTTACTTTGGTAGAATGTTAGGCTTTGTGAGGAGTAGGCACTCATTTTCTGATTTATGTACTGTGTCACAACAGTGATTGTGACCAGCACTACAAGCAAACACTGGAGGCTTTTCTCTTTTAATGAATAAGAGACACTTGAATTACTTATGGGTCGGCCTTTCCTATCTTGAAAGCAGTGGGATTTACACTCTATCAGTTACATGAAAATGCACTAGAACACTTGTATGAGGCTCTAGTGTAATAGAGGTTTTCATTTCCATTTCATACTTTGTGATGCACAGGCATGCACCATTTTACCTTAACAGTTTAAGTTGATGCTAGAATCATATTTCATGGCATAGAGTGGTATTGCACTGAGTTGGTCCATGATTCAAGTGCTTGTATATGGATATGACATTACTAGATAATCACCCTGTGTAATAAGTGAAAAGATGTGCAATTCCTTTTCAAACTTTGAGATTAATGGTAATAAATCTGTCTTTTTTTTTTCACCCCATTAAAGGTGTTTCTAAATCTTCTTCAATAGAACTATGGTTGAACTAGACCACTTTCTTGTAAACACTTAGAATATCTGCCAGACCAGTTGCTACAGTAAGGAAAAACTTCATGTTTTGTGTAAGGTACTGCATCTGTCAACGTGGGGCTCTGGATGTGCCTTTCTTGGGAGTGTGCATGTCTTTTCTCTGATTTTACACCCTTTAGTAATCCTTCTGGTATGGCTCAAATTCATGTATAGCAAGGCTTTGAAAGTTGCTTTCATAGAATAAGCCATTGAGGACTGATTGTAATAATTGTAGCTGTGAAGGAAGGTGTTTTAATCTGCCTGATTTCTGGGTTGATTGTGGAAGTTAGATTGGCTCCTACTTTTACATCTGGGCATTTTTCCAAGATTGTGGTGATACTTCCATGTGTGTAAAACTGGAACTATGAATCGTAACAGAACTAGATATTTTGTAATAGAGTTCTTTCTTTCTTGTCCCTGAACCAGCTGCCCAGGATTGTGAGACAAGCCCCATTGGGTTTGAGTGCTGATGTTCTTCAGTGTTCGGGATTACTTTTTAAATTAAAACCTAAAGTGGATGTTGGTTCTCCAGTTTTATGTAGTATTTTTCTCTGCTTTACTCTGTATTGAGGGGGGGGGGTTCACTTATGCAGGCCCAGTGGTCCATTTTGGTGGGCTGTATTGTCAAGGACTTGATGGAGGGCACAGGATCTCTGATATGGTAGAAGCAAAGTTCCCTATTTTACACTTAAATTTCTGTAAATGGTGCCAACTGTTGGTAGCGCTCCATACTGGGTTGACCCCTGTTGCTCATTTGGAAAGCATTAATGAGTAGTAATCAGAGTTGCTAGGTATTTTCCTTTCCCTGAAATTGCACATATTTTTTACTATTTATTATGCTTATAATAAACCCAGAGGAAGTCGTAATGGTGTTTATTTTTAACAGGAGCCTCATATAGCCATTGACCTTTTGTTAAAATGCAGGAAATGTGTTATAAGTGGTGTCCTGCCTCAAACACTAACCTCTTCACATTAGGACCTTGACAGAGTATTTGAATAGATTCTGTAAACTCTGTAGATTAGGAGCTCATATCCTAGTGTTCCGATTGAATAGCCAGTGTCAAAGCAGAGAAGCCTCCTTAATGGCACATGATGCGAAACTAACTGCATGAAACCCCTTATGGGATGCTTTTAAAATGCTGATAGAATAACAGCTTGGTATTCCAGTATCATGAAATATCAAAGTATGTGTTGACATATCACCTAAATGGTTTTCCCAAATGCATCAGAATTTTTCATTGTCTATCGTTTCTTAAAAGCTGGCGACAATCTTCTTCCCCATCATTTGTAACCTGAACTGCCTTGTAAAATTAGGACTGCATGCGCCTGCTGGTTGAAGGTGTATAAAGTGTTGATTGTTTTAACTTGTGGGAGGAAGAGTTTGCAATGGTTATCCTCAAGGTCCTTCAGCTGCCCTAGGCTTGGACTGTAACAGCTGTTTTTTGTAGTGTTAAGAACACACTACTCTTATGGAAGAGTGACAGACTAAGTAGGAATCTATGATGCATTCACACAGTGTCATAATAGTTTGTTTTCATGTACTTGTCAAGAGTCAGCAGCATGACGGACTTTCTGACCAGTTCACTGCTTTTTCTGGAACCACGACCATGAGCCTGATGGTGGGATGGGTTCCCAGCATGCCCTAAGAATTTCCAGTTTTATTTAATATTTTTAAGGAGCCAGATTTATAAATCGGTGCTAAGCATATTTTTCTTTTGATCTTGTTGGGTTTGTTCAGACACTTCTTTCTGTTTTTTTTTTTTTTCCAGAGATTCTGGATTTTTTTCTGTGTTGGATGCGTGATGTGACTTTGTTCATTTATTTTGTATCGTTTTGTAAACCACTACACCTTATTAATGCCCCATATGTCTCATTGAGATGCAGCCTAATACCGTGTGTATGTGTTACAATATCTGTTTTTTAATTCATGTTGGTAACTGAATTTTTTGTTATTACTGCTGTTTTAAACTTTTCAACAAAACCTATTACATGAAGAAAGAGGATTTGGGGCTCGCTTCTAGTTTGAATCTTCTGGTAGTAGGAACAACCATAATATGAACATTTGCCATCTGGAAAAATGTGGTTCTTCCCATCTTCTGTTGGGTGCTAGACAGAGAGGAAGTTGCAGTAGAGTTATTTTTTTCTGTAGCAAGGACGATTTTATTTACACTTTCCCACGTTCTTCCAAATTGTAAATATCATTACAAAAAAAGTAAGACCAAGACTTAATTTTACTGCTCCTTGGTGGTTGAGAAGGGTGTGGTTTCAGGCTTCTAGAGCTCTGGTGGCACAGGAAATACTCCCAGTTCATGCTAGGGAACTCTTCTTTGGCTGTCTTAACAACTAGTTCCATCTTTTGAAACTGACTGTAGATAATAGTCCCTTTACTAGGTCTGTCATATTTATGTCAGACATGACTGAAGCTGCCAAGAAGCCTTCCATACAACATAATGTATACTTCCCAGAATAGATGCAATATACAGTTTCTCCTGACTTATGTGAGGTACCTTCTGCAGTTTGGGTCTCATTTATTCTGCTGTCAGAGTGCATAGTTTAATTACTTCTAGTCATTGTGATTTTATGATTGGCAGGACTTTAAGCCCAACATTTAATGACCAAACAGAGGGCATCTCTGTTTTCTCTGAATGACTGCCCTCCTTGGGACTAGAACTTCATGACTAACAAGTTTATGTTGTGCCACTGCACAGAGTTTCAGTTTTTGTTGTATTGCTTGAGTTTTTTTACTTTAGTGTGGCAAAGGAGAACACTGTCATCTTCAAAGTTAGAGTCTGTAGCAGAAAACGAGACACCAAGATACTGCACCATATATTGGATTAAAGAGATCACAAAAAACTCTTCCGTAGGGTATGTAGCTAGGATCTACCAGAGGGGATTGACCTGCTTGGTAGCCAAGGGAGCAGTGTCAGAGTGCATATATAGTATTGCTGAAGTTGGGTGGCAGGCTCCATTGGGGAAAATGATTGTCTACTCCTCCTCTTCTTTGTTTCACAGATGCCCATTCATGTGTTTCTGGAGAGATTGAATGGCTTCCACAGATCAGCCCATAGCAGTCTTCTTCAGCCTGTGTTTCTCCAAAACTGTATTTATGTATTGGGAAGCTACAGGAAGAAGTATCTCATTAACTTTCTCTGTTTCAGAAATCATGGCCTATGGCCTGTAAGAGAGGGCTAGGGAGGATGATCGTAAGCAGCTGCTGCCAGCTCACATATCCTAGTGGGACGGGGGCTAGCCACATGGATGTCACCTAGCAGGGGCAATAGGTGTTCATCCAGTAAGGTACTCAGCCAGCCAAGCTCGTGCTACCATAATGAATTGGCACTGAGTAGCCAAGGGGAAATTAGCATGCAGAGACATGCTTCCCCTTGGGAGGTGAATGATTGTGGGTTTGGAGGAGTTGGAAATGGATCGGATGCTCCCAATGTGGAGAAGGTTGGGCACCTCAGAAGTCCAACAAGCTGGCTTGTTCCCCACAACCCAATTCTTGCTGGAGAATGACTGGCTTTTGGGGGTTTCCGAGTAGAACTGAAAGCACTGTTAGGGCTTTTGTGTAGCCTAGAAATACTTCTCTCCTACCCCACTGTAGCAAAAGGGCCAACTGAGTAAAAGTATTGGAGCCATAAGGCAAGTTGGGGGGGGGGGGGCACGTGTGCAAATATTTTGTCCTCCACATCTTTAATTTCTTTTAAGAGAAACTCTGCCCTCTCCTACAGTTTAACTCAGACCTTAGGTTTCTTTTCTCCCTACCGTATGGTTCCAGTATTGTGTAGGTACCAGAAATCTGCTTGTACTAAAACTTTTATTTCCTTGCATTGAAATCAAAAGAAGGTAAAGCACACCTACTTTTTTTTAGCTTAATTCTCACATACTTTGCAGAGGAATTTGTCTCCACCTGCATGGCATATCATAGACACAGTTAAGTCTGTAATTTACCCTGTGAGGTACTTCTGTCATTCTTAGATGGGCCATTAATCCTGCTAATGTCAGGAATACATTAGCTAATATTAGAAAAAGACAGAAAGTTGAACTATTTTCCACTGTTTATATTGTAGAGAGGAGGAGAATGTAACACTCCCTTTCATAGCAAAACAAAGCAATTAGATTAGGCAAGGGTTTAAAGGCAGTTGTCAACTCTTCTGATAAATTTACATACGCAGTGACACAGTATTGAAATGCAAAGTTTTAAATGGTTATTTGTAATAGTTTATATGTTAAGGTAACTTAAATGTATTAAAGGTTTCCGTGACATTTACAGTACATTTACCATTTATAAGCACCCCTCCAACAGGAAAGAACTACAGAAAGAGAGACAAGTGGCAACCCTGTCAACTGTGTGCACTAATAATGTTTATAAGTAGGTCTTTTATGCTTTATTGTGACATCCTTAGAGGGAGATGCATATCTGGTACATGCAGATCCATGGTAAGAGATTCCCACTGACTTTGAGTCAGTCCTCACATTGTTAAGAGTGCATTAATATTTTGTAGTCCACAAAGGAAATGTGACCACTGATGGCAGCCATAATATACAGCTGAATTTATTTTAACATACGTTTACTATGTGCTCTTGCATTAAAAACATCAAGAAACAGAAATCAGAAGTACTTAACTGTGTTTAAATGTACACACGCACACACACACACACACACACACACACACACCGCTGCGTTCCACATATAGTATTCTACATGTTACATACATTTTTATACACTCACACACATGCAGATATGTACATGTGTGTGTGTGTGTGTGTGTGTGTGTGTGTGTGTGTGTGTGTGTGGAGAGACACACATACAGTTATACAAAATTTCCATTTTGTTTTGTTTTTCTTTAAATGACATGAAGTAAGCACACAGGAATGTAATCCAGTTCTCCATTACACAGGCACGCACGCATTCATGCTTTTGTGTATGTATATATATATATATATATATATATATATATATGTATGTGTGTGTGTGTGTGTGTATATATATATATATGTGTGTATATGTACATGTGTGTGTGTGTATATATATATATGTGTGTGTGTGTGTGTGTGTATATATATATTTGCACACACTATATGTATGCAGTCTGGGTGCATACAATTTGTTATTTATAATAAACAATATAGTAGAGTTGAGCATTATTAATGTGCACATTCTAGTAAATGCTGCTTAATGTTTTACTTGTTCACTGTCACACTTTGGGTAGATGTTTCAAATGCAGTCTGTCAGTGTCTTTATGTCAGTATTTTTTTCTTTTTAAGTGCGTTTATTACTTGTTGTTATCTTTGCCAGTGTAGCCAGAGTTGTGGCTGAAAAGTGTCACGAGACCGGTTCACTTTCCTGGTTAGCAAAGTATAAATAAATATGAAATAGAAAAAAGAGGAAGGCAAACATGACAGAAGCAATTAAGCAACTAGTAAAGAACATTTTAATTCTGCGTTATTCATCAGAGAGAAAAAAAAGTCCACTGAAGGCATTGGGAATTAGCAGACAGACTTAGTTTGGAGTCCTATTTGTCACCTGTAAATGTAAAGCAAAGATCCTTTACTGCAGTGAGAGTTTGCACACACCAGCATGAGAGTGTGGGGGAAGGTCTGTCAGTTCTTTTAGAACTACATATTAACCCCTTTACAAAAGCCTGCTATTTACCGACTTTCTTTTGTTGGAAGTCACTAACAGCTGTTTATAGCATAGAGCAAGGTCTGAGAGAGACATAAATGATGCTCAGTCAGGGAAATATAGAAGTAGCTCTTTTACAGAAGGTGTGTTTAGATGACCGTGCTTTACAGTCCTGCCATTCTATCTTAATGGAATGAGAAAACACCACCACTTCCTTATGTCTAGTATGACTCATGTAAAGGGGACGTGAAATGTATTCTGGGAAGAAGGAATGAAAGCAAGAAAACAAGATCACATTACCAAGGTAGGCCCCATCATCCACCATTTTGAGGGAAATGCATTAAAATTATAAAATAAGCACTTGGAGTGAGTGAGGCATTAAAGTAGCTCAGAAAACAAAGATACAGTGAAAAAAAACATGTTTTTTGAGTTCTATGGTGGAGTTTTCCTTTAAAGGTGCAGAAAAGGAGGGGGAAGACTCTATCTCCCCTTGGCTTTTGACAGGGATTGCTTGCAACAGTCAAATGAGCATGGGATTCAGCAGGTGATGGTTGTGTGCTGGGCGTCAGTTGATAAGGCAGAAGCACATATGGAAATCCCTGCTCATGTGTGGCATGTGGAATAATAATGGCCTGCATCTGGCCCAGTGCTGACTGGTATCACTAGACCTTGGTCAACTAACTGATATTGAGGGCTTGAACATTGGCAAAGCAGAATAAGATAAACTTTCTTCATTTGTGGCCACTGAGTTGTACTGTGCATAGGGAGCACATGTGGGGAAGAGTCTTCAATTCCACATACAACCACCAAGCTCTGGTGTGAGAAATCTAGGCACCACTTTCGGTAAACAGCCTATGAGCATGGTCGTCATTCTTTTAGGAGATGTGTAGTGTTAACATATCTAGGATGCACCTAGAAAAGGTGATTGCAGGGACTGCCCTTCTTATAAGATACCCATTTCATATCAGAAGATGACCACAGGTCTAAGATACTGTTAGTCATGGGTGAAAACTTGATGCCTGAGCTAAATAGGGCTACTTTCTCTTCCTACTTTCCTTGCTGTTTGATAGTGCTCCTGGTGTTTTCTGCCATTCCGAGCACCACTCTCATGTTATTACCTCCTCAGTAGCATAGTAGTACAGCAGTTTCTACCCTCTGGATTAAGGAATGTCTAGCATTTATACTTCACATCATGCTCCTCTCCCAAGCAGTACAGGCATTATCAACGTGGGTTTGACTCGTGATTTGGAGGTCATACTAATACTTTGATAGCTTAGATATTTTAGGCATTGAATGCAGTACATGTTTCAATGACAGACATTTGAATCGAGATATAAACTAAGAGGGAGAAAAGAACTGGTGCGTTTGATGTCATGACATGCACCTCTCCAAGGAATGTGTACCCCTGAATGCAGGAGCTTGAGAAAAATAAAAGTTGAAGTTTGGGAAGAAGGAAGGATATCATAACTGCAGTCTTGGTTACAAAGGCACTGATGTAATTACTGATCAGCTGATTTGTGAAGGGGACACATTCTTCTGTGCAATTTTAACTTTAATTATCTTCCAATCCAATTCAGGCATCTGAGGTGCAAATACCTTTTGCAGTGCATATCATCATATCATAAACACCTTGGTAGGCAGGCATGTCTAGTCACTGAACCTGCCATTTCATTACCAAATACTCAGCAAGCACAATTCCTGAACATTTAGCATCTTCACAAAGTATATACAGGTGCATACTGACTGATGAGGAGCTCCTATAGCAGCTGGTAGAGGGGAGGCCTATTTTCAGCCATTGAATAAAAAAAATCATTGAACATCCTGGTCATAGAGCCGTTAGATCGCATTACGGTAGGGATCAGGAAATTTGCCCTTTCCCCACTGTAGTGCGATCTCAGAGTTGTTATTTGTAATTAGCAGGGGTGTGGTGAGGTGCAGCCACTCCCCACCCCGCATGATGAGTTTCACTGAACGGCATTTTCGATGTAATGCCATTCAGCAATTTTTCTCTTCAATGGCTGAGTATAGACCCAGTAGACAGAGGGCTGCCTGGATACCAAAGAGCAGTAGGAGAACATCTGTGAACCACCAAGAAATGTCCCCGCAGAACAAATGTAGAAAGAACATGTTTGAAGGCACACTTTCAGAGGTCTACAACTGAGATGACTCTCAAACATTAAGAATTCCCAGTGAGATAGAGGCCAGAGGAAGCCCAAATTGTTAAGATCAAGTAGTATGAGTTTAAAATAAAGAAACCACCAAAAGAGGCCAGTTTCTGGAGTTGCAGTCCAAGCTATAATGCTAGATGAAAGTATTTTTGAAACATACAATGAAAAACTCCTTTGACAACAGCATTTGTCCATCAGGTGGTTTGTTTGCTGATGACAAAAGTCAAAGGTGTTAGTAGTCCATCTGGAATGGGTTTATTTGGCAACTGAAAAATGTTTGTTTCTGGAGCAAAGAAAAAGAAAAGTTTTTTAATCTTCCTAAACTTTTGCAACTCCCAGACCATCTCTTCATTGAGCAAAAGGACTGAACAGCTGTCCCATCACTCTGAACCTAGTGCATTTGCTTCGTGAAGGACCAGATCTGGCAGTGCACATCCAGGATGTGAAGGCTCTCTCCTCTGTTTCTAGAGAGCACGGACAAGCTTCTCAGTAGAAACTGCAAGAAAAATCAAGCCTATCTAGAGTTTTCATTGTGTGATATGGTAAACCTCCTGTAGTGGAGACCCATGAGATATATGCAGGTGGCCCCTCTGAGCGACCTCTGTGGTATACTGTGTGTTGTTTTCAGAGAGAAACAATATTGCACATTGTAGCATTCAGTTTAAGCACATTATCTGTACGTACCAGGTATCAACTAGGGTAAGCTTTTTCTGAAGGTTACATATATCTGAGGGGATTTTAATAATTACATCCATTCTGCAGTTGTCTGCAAATTTGGTTAACCAAAGGTTCTTTTTATCAAGACTGAGAATGGAGAAGTCCATGCTGAACGTGATGGGATCCATTACGGACAACTGAGGGACTCCACTGGTTACCTTAACACTGTTTGAAGAGCTACCTGCCACACAAACTGTGTGGGTTCTGTCTTTCAGCCATTTGGTTATCCATCTAACCACATAAGGATGTATGTTTAAGGCAAATAGTTTCCTTAGAAATCAGGCATGAGGTATGGCATTGAATGGGTTGGCCAGATCAAGATAAGTTATATGAACAGCAAGACCACTGTCGATGGCTTGTGTGATTCCCCTCAAAGAAGTTAATAAGATTTAATAGGCATAATTTCCCTTTGTTGAAGCCAGATTGTTGTTGGTTAAGCCTGATGAGATTCTTGATGTCATAGTTTGACACTAGATGTGATACTCTGCATAGCTTTTCAGATCAGACTCGTAAAGCTGATTGATTTATAATTTCCAGGGCCTGCAGTTGTCACCCTTGTTGAAGGCATCACCGCAGTAGTGTGCCAGGAATCCGGAACATAGCTGTCAGCAAAGCTTAGGTTAAAAGCTTTAAGAGGCTCAACAAGAGCATGCTTATTAAGCACCCAGTTATGTTGTTACATCCTATGGAGGAAGTGATTTGGGTCTTTGATAACACCTTAAGGACATTTTCATTATTGGTGATTGGGGTGGTATAAAGGATTCTTGGTTGAGTGTCCTTTTTTAAGCCTAGCCATGCACCCCAAATCTCGTGACAAGTTCTGGTACCCATGATAAGTATAAGCATGAGCTTATTTACAAGCAGAGGCCTGGGAAATTAACCATTTTCCGGCTGCCTGTGTCCATTAGAGGCATAGGTGCCAATCCAGGGATGAATTCCCTGTTCCCCATCCAGTTGTCCAAGTTACACTTGAATTGGGTTAGGAAAGAACTTTGCTTCACATGGATAAGGGAGCCTGTTCCAGAGAAGGAGTCATCTCTGAGAGGCATGCCTAGCTCTCCAGCAAGTCCTATTTATATCACAGCCAAGGTTTAAGTTTTTAGAATGGGTAGGTCTAGTGCTGTTTGTTTTGCAGATACACAGGAGGACCATCAGAGAGGGGTTTGACAGTGCCTTGTATGCCAAGCATAGATCTCGCCTGTGGATTTGAAATTTCCTTTAGGAAGATTTTATAGTTATTATCTTATCATACAAAGCATCAGTGTGTTTGTCCTTCTTAATGCTGTATGATCATTTTTAAATCCCGGCATAACCTGCATTTGGTCATTCTTTGATCAGTGCTTTTCCCTAGTAACCAAAATGTAAAAATAAATAAATAAATAAAACAGTCCATCCACCACCCTATTTTATTGCAGGGATAGAATTCATTGGAGAAAGGTCTTACCTTGAAAATGCACCCACAGCTCAAGTTCCGTCTAAAATGAGTATATGAATTCCATATGATGGAACAGCTCTTAGTATGTTTCGCTGAAGGGAGAGAAGGGATGGTATTTGCTGAGCAAGCCCTTTGTAAATAAACTGCTGACTGCATTATTTTTGTCATCTGGTGACTAGCTGCCCATTAGAAAATACTGCTGTAAGAAGCTGCTCCAGTAGGAGCATTTTTTTTCCAGCACTTGCTCACAAACCTAACTCTGCTAAACCTTGTATTATTAACATTGAATTCTGGCATTTTTAGAATGAATATATCAGCAAGAATAAAAAACTATACAGTGAAAACACAGGGAAACGGTAAAGGACTGTTTGGAATCTGTGCCCTACTGCATCCTGTCAGTGTGGGTTGCCCCATACCCCTTTGCTGTAATTATGCCAACTCTGTGGTTACACCTGCAGAGAAGAATGGAAAGTTATGCTGCGTGGGGGAATATGCGTTACTCAGGCTTTACTTTATGTTGGTATGACCTTGGAGTTGATGTGTTTAATTTGAGAATGTGGCAAGAAAGCCCCCACATTTGGGGATTACAGAAATGTGTACCCCAATGCAGAAGATCAGTTAAAAAAAAGTCTTCAGGGTAGTAGGAAATCTGTTAAAATCTGACAGCATTAAACTTTCTTATCTATTTGCAGACGTCTCTGCTGTTGCCATTGGGTCAACCTGTGATATATTCACTACTCATCATTGTTTGAACTTTGACCCTAGCAGTCATTCTTTGGTTCTTCCATGCTTCCGGACTCAACCTTTTGAAAGTTCATCACTTAGCTACCCTCCCCCTTATGGTTCTGCACAGTCATAGTCTACCCACGGAGGATATCTAGTGTCAGATAAAATGGATACTTATCAAGTGAACTTCTTATCTGGGTCCAGACTACCATTTCCTTCTCTGTGTGCCTGGATAGTCCTTCTCTGCTCTGCTTTGCCTGCTTTTGGAATTCCCTATGTCTGACAAGTATGCCCTTGTATCCATGTAACACTGTAGACACCAAATTTTCATTGTTTATCTTGTAGTGCAGCAAATGTGCTCACTCAGTGGCTAGGAGCAAATTAGCAGGTTTAGATTAGGTGCAGTCTCTTAGAGTAGTTCATGATATCAAGATTGCTGTATATGGAGTGCGTGTATGCCCAAAAATATGTGAGTTCCTTACAAATATAGCTGAATCTTGACCCAACCCACTTTGGTTTTGTCAAGGGCAGGTCATGCATACTCATCTTGGTGGACTTCTTTTGAGAAGGTCACCAAAGCAATGGATGAGGGCAAAATGGTTCACACTGCCTAGTTTGATCCGGCCAAGGCATTTGACACACTACCCCACTCGGGTATTGTTGACAAACTCAAGAGGTTAGGTACAAACCCGTATGTCACCCAGTGGATAGACAACTGGCTCACAGACAGGACCAAGGAAGTTAGAATTGGGTAGTCCACCTCTGCAAAGAGGCCAGTAATAAGTGGGAGTCCCTCAGGGATCGGTCCTTGGACCTCTCCTTTTTGGCATTTACTTCTCTATGTCAAGGCCAATGTCAGTAGTCTCTGGCTGACTAAATTTGCAGATGATTGCAAATTAGGAGCTGTCATTGAATCCCACATTGACACAAATGTTCTTCAGGAAGGGCTGACACAGACAAAACAACTGGTGTCAGTGCCATGGACTAAAACTAAATGTCAAGAAATGTATATTAGTATCCTTTGGGAAGTCATCCACCCCTGAGAACTATCATATTGACAGCACACCCCTTAGATTTGACCCAGTAGTCGGGGACTTATGGACACACACACACACACCTTGGACCATCACGTGTCTACAGTAGTGAGGAAATCATTCTATGCTGCGTAATGTATAAACAAAGGTATGGCATCTAAGTCCAAAGAAGTCAATTTTCCCTTGTATTCAGCATTCGTCAGACCTGTCATTGAGTACAATGCCCCCTTTGGTATGTACCTAACCAGGCATATCCAGCAATTGGAATGTCCACAGAGATTCCTCACTAAAAGGTAAAAGAAGATATAGAACATGGGTAAAAAGACAATGTCAGTTATACATTGGTAAGAGAAGAAAATATATCAGGTAAGATTCGACAGTTAAAAGTACCCTTTCAGATGACCAAGCCTACAGGGGATCAGAGCTCCAGCATGTGATCAGAGAGAAGTTTGGGGAGTTAGTAGTAGTATGGGGTAGTAGTATGGGTAGGGTTATGTGATACAAAGGCATAACCAGGTACTAAGAAGGTGCGATTTGAGGGAGTTTTTGAATATGGATGTGGAGGGGGCAGTGGACACGGATAGGGGAAGAGAGTTCCAATGTCTGGCAACAGTGTGGGAGTAGAGCGCTTTCCCTGCATTATTGTTAGCCTTGGTAATGGAGAGGAGAGATTTTTCACTGGATGGTAGGTACCGGTTTGCAGTATAGACAAGTAAGTAGGTTGGATAATGAGGGTATTTTTTCAGGATATTTGTGAATATTGTAGGCTGTGCCCAGCTGGTGATAGTCAAGTAGCTGTGGTAGCTCAAGCCATTTTAGTTTTTTGTGTAGCAAACTTGGCTATTTTATTGTAGCATGATTCTAGTTTGTCTAGGTCACATTGTCTGATTTGGGTAAAGATTGGTGCTGCGTATAATAGAGTTGAGAAGAGGTGGCTTTGTGCAAGAGTGACTCTTGCTTTTTGTGAGAGAAAGGACTTATGCCTGTATAGGGAGCCTAGTTTTTTGTGAACTAGTTTTATGGTATGTGAGATGTGAACATCAAAGTGGAGATTGTCTATTTCAATGCCCAGAAGTTTGGTGTGGTTAGAAGGGGAGATGATGGTGCCGTCCTTAGATGTTATAGAGTTTTTTTTTTTTTTTTTTTTTTTTTTTTTTTATCTGTTAGGGGTAAATAGTACCAGTTTTGTCTTTTTGGGATTTAGAATTAGTTGGATACCCGATATCCATTTTTCTACTGAGATAAAAGTATCTTGAGTGAATGTATGTAGGGTGGTGGGAGATGAGGCAGAGCAGGTCAGAGTTGAATCATCTGCATATTGTATGAGTGTGGCATGTTGTGTAGAGCATTTGAGGTTATTTGTGAAAACGTAGAACAATAGCGGGCCCAGTATAGAGCCCTGTGGGACTCCTATGGTGGTTGGAAGTTGTATAGACAGAGTTCCTTTCCACTGGACTGATTGTTGCCTGTCCAACAGATAGCTTCTGAACCAGGCTATAGTAGAGGAGGTGAAGGATAATGATGTTAGTGAGTCTAGTAGAATGGAGTGGGAGACCATATCAAATGCTTTTCAATAATTTTTATTTATTTTTTTTTCCATTGGTCTAAAACATCATACATAGTAAAACAGGTAGAGGTAAGACCTCTTCACAGTAAGTAGATGATACACATTGATGGTAATACAGACATGCATAACAGAAACAATCAAAACTATTTAAACTATATACATAGATGCTTTCTATATTCGAGAAAAAAGAAAAAGGGTTGTTACATTTCAGTAAAAATTATTGTGATTGCGATTGTCTTAGAAAAAGGAGAGGGAAAAGAAGAAATATTTCCTTAGCTATAAATATAGTTTTTAATATGAGATCCCTTATTTGTAATTGATTCTGGTATATTGTCATGAACTAGGCAAGAATGATATTGAAGATTTGTTCCCATAATTTCTTATGTTTGATGTTTTTATTACCCTTGTCGATTAAAATTTTTTGGGTTAAAAGATGTTTGGTTGCCATTAATTTAAAATTCTTCCAGGATATGTTATTTAGGTTAAGCCAATGCTTTTGAGAGGTCTATGAAAATGGCTGATACATATTTGTTATCATTCCTGTGAAGGTTTATAATAATTAGTGAAGGATAGAAGGGCTGTGGTAGTGCTGTGATGTGGACTGAAACTGTGTTGTGTGGTAGATAGTAGATTGTGTGTGTTAAAAAAATGTCATCACTTGCAAGACATGACAAACTTGAGACGTGCTACTACAAAATTGCTAAATTTGCAACACATGTAAGTCACTGAAATGGCTCGAACTACCAAACTAAATGTCCTACTTGCAACTAATCACAATTCACAAAATGCTCTCTAAACTTATAGACTGTCCTGCCCTGACTTCTGTATTTAGCTACTACCACCCAAACAGGACCCTAAGAGCAGGGGATCAAAAACTCTTGCAAATCTAATCTTTTACCCGGCCAGCTTCTTTACTCTTGCTCAATAGCCAAAAACTGGAATGCTTTGCCTCTGCCAGTTAGAACATCCCAAAAACCTACCTCTTTTAAAACCTTCCTTCACAATCACCTATCTTCAAGCTGGAGGTGCACCTGCACTAAGCCCCCCCCCCCCCTTCGGTGACGCATGCTATACCACTTTTTAACTATTCTACTTCATATGCTCATAAAGTACTACTCTAAAGAGAGATCAAAGAGAATTTTTTCAATGTAAATCTTTAATTGATAATTTGACTGTACAAATTATACTATTCATATCGTTTTTAATATGTATTTTGTGCAAATCTTTACTTGATACTTTTGTCTGTACAGATTATACCATTCTTATTGTTCTATTACTACATATTTTGTATAAATTTAGTCCTTGCATCTCACCTCTTGTAATTTAATGGTTACATTTTTGTATTGTGGAACTTTTCTCCCCAGGCCTTCATTGAAAATGGGTTCTCTTTGGCCCAGTGGACTTTCCTGGTAAACAAAATGCAAAATAATAAATTACTACCTTGTTCTTGTCACAACTCCAGAGAGTTGCATACGTGTGATTTTTATACTTCAGTTTCTCATGCTGTGGCTCAGGAATTTGTTATAACACTGAAGGCACTCCTCGTTATTTTTTTGGTTGGGTCAGTCCTCTCTAGCAATAAGCATTTGGCACTTTTTTTCTTGAAGGACCTTTGTCCATGATCACATATGCCGCAACAGGTCTACTTTGGAAGCTCGAAGTCTCAAAATTTCAAACTTCATATGGTCGAGACCATAAGATCAAAGTTTTGAAGCTTCTAACAGTTTAAATGGAGATTGCCGTACAGCAAGGAATAGGAAATTTACTGATCTGAACTAGTTTACTTCACTTTATCTTCAGCCTGTGGGTACCGGCTCCATATCGGATCCGAGCCGGCAACTTCACTAGCATCTGCTCTGAGCTCCAAGCTCCTCCCCTTACCCATAATACACCACTACCTTCCATCCCCCAGATCTCTTTTGCCACGGCTAGCCTAAGCATCATGATTCTGAGCTCCAAGTTGTGAGTAGGGTTTCTGTCTTTATTAGCATTTTTTAAGTGTGTGTACTTGTTAGTGTAGGTTTCCTCTCCTCCTCCCCTCGCTGGTGAATTGAGTTAAAGCATTTTTTTTCTTAGCTTTTAGGTAGTTAGGTAGTTTTAGTGTATAGTTGTCCCCCCCAGCCATCTGTGTGCTTGTCTGAGTGTGTGGTGAGTGGCGTGTGTTGTGAGAACCAGTTTAAACAACTTGTTTAAAAGTTTACTCTTGTGGTGGGACATGGCAGACCTTCCCAAGCAAGTGTTAAAGAGGTGCACTGAGTGTGGCCACAAATTGTCTCCTGCTGATGGCCATACTCTTTGCGTGCTGTTTGGGTGCAGCCCACTTGAACACAAACTGTTCTGTTTGCATGGGTTTTAACCCGCATGTCCTCAAGGATCAGCAGGCCAAGTTAGCTTTGAAGGGCCTGCTACCTTCTACATAAACTGCCACCTCCTCTTCTGCTTCGGTCACAGCTGTCCCTGTGGCCACCTTTCCTTCTACTCTTGTCCTTCCTTCTCCTCCCTCCCAGGCTGGGGGCTGAGACTCACCCTCTTACTTCTAAGCCTGCGGAAGCGGAGCGCAAAAAAGGTAGAGAGAAGGAGAGAGAGCATTGTCCAGAGAAAAGAAAGAGGTCCCTGGACCTTTCAGCTCCATCTGGACCTCCCGCTAAGAGTCAGTCTAGGCACTGTGACTCCCATCTGCTCCGATCTCCTAGATTTTCTCCGGAGCCAAATGAGCCCTGACCACCCTCTAGAGCCTTGGTTCCCCAACCCGTCAGGTCGGAGTCCATGGCTTCATCACAGTCCACCCGCAGCCTCTCTGAAGTTGACATGGATAAAATGATGCGGAGGTTCATTCGCACACAAATTCAGATGGGAGTCTTGCCAGCCCCCTCTCCCTCTGCAGGGGGGGCTCTCTTCTCTTCTTTACACCAATATCTTCTTCTCCGATCTGACACCCAGTTTCAGGGTATATGGATCTGAGGATGGCCTTAGTCAAGGGGGGTCAGTGCCGATGGTACTGGTCTCTTCAACACCAGCAGCTGCCTTGGAGCTTGTTGGATCCGACCAGTTTGAATCAGAGTGGTTCTTTGAGCTGGAGCCTGGGTGTCGGATCCAAGAGGGTGGAACTTTTTCCATCGGTTCTGACATTGTCGGGTCAAGTCCCCCCCCCGCCGAGCGCCTTCTACTTCAGGCCCGACTCCGATTCTCGCTTCAGATACTGGGAGAACGGTTCCCTTACTGGTGTCCCAGGAAACTGTTCTCCTTCGGCTTTCGACGTTGTAGAAAGGGTTCTCTCCACTGGATCGAGCCCCCTGACTATATCTTCAGACTCTGCCCCAACTCCTCCTGCTTTCTGTGCGAATCCCATCATTTTACCCATGCTCGAGGAAGCCCCAGGTGGTTTCCCCTGAGGAACAAGTGGTTTGTGAGTTCCCTCTGGAAAGCCCCACCAGAGAGGTACCTCACAAGCATACGTGCAAGCGGAGGATGCACTTGGACTCCCCCAAGTCCCTCACTGAGGACACAGATTTGGATGACTAGGAAGGTTCCCCCAGATCACCTCCTGAGGATGTCTCCTTTGGAGACATCATGGAAATCTTACGCCAGCGGAGAGGATGGTCCACCCCAAAACCTTCCTCGGATGAATCTGTGTTCCTGGAGGCTTTCGACACGAGCCCATCTACTTCCTAGGTGTCCCCTCCCTCAGATCCCTTGGTGGACTTGGTCACCTCGCAGGCTTGGAAGGAGCCGGACACTGTGGAACTAATCCCTAAACACCCACACAAAATTTTGAGCCCCCTCCTACAGACAGACCAGTGTGGAATAAAGGGTCCCCTGTTGACGCTATGGTGGTAGCAGCTGCCACCAAGAAGGAACTAGCCCAGGAGTGTTCCTCGATCCATTCCCCTGATCATGAGTCTAGGATGATGGACCGCCTGGGGAAGCGGGTTTAGGCATCAGCGACCTTTTCTATCAAGGCGCTGAACTATTTGGCCCACGTTACTAGACTACAGCGCGATCTGGTTAAGGAACTGGCTGAGTCTCCCCCAAAGTCCATGTCGCAGGAAGACAGAGCCACATTCTCTGTGAGGATGGCTACCTTGACAGCGGTTTCAAACACGTCCATGTGACTCCTCTCACATGCAACTGAAGGACCGGCTAGGGAAGCTTGGTCCGGCATGTCCATGAGGCGCAATGCCTGGCTCAGATTGTCAGTTCACAGAACCCTTCAAGGTGTCTTTTGCGAACGCCCCTTATGACGGTTCTACCCTTTTGGGTAAGACTGAGACATATTGGTCTAGAGTGAAAAAGACGGGAAGACACTGTCTGCCGTTGGAATCCGCTTCTTGAACCCTCAAAGATGCTTTTCTCGGAATCAGTGAGGGCAAAAGAAGATGTGGTTCTGGAAGTGTCCGTATTCCCGGGGCACTCAGTGCTCTTCTTCCCCCAGAGGCAGAGGGGGGGGACAGGATAGACGACGGGCCCAGAGGCAGAGGTCTGAGGAATTTTGGGTCTCAACCTTTCTTGGACAGGCCCATGCAGCAACCCTGAGGGGTTGCCTGACTGCTATGCTTTGGAGGCAGTCGGGGATCACCTGTCATTGCACCTGGCAGCATGGAAGTCCATGTCATTAGACCGTTGGGTGCTTCAGATAATTTCCAGAGGCTATTCAATCCCGTTTGTGGTTCCTCCCACACCTTTCAAACACCTCCCGGACGTACCACCCACGCAAAGGGAGGCAGCAGCACTAGAAATCTCCATGCTGCTAGAGAAACGAGCCATCAAATCCATCCCCCCAGATCAGTCCGGATTGGGCATTTACTCCAGGTTTTTTTTGGTGCCAAGGAAAATGGGGGATTTAAGGCCCATTCTGGACCTATCTACTCTGAACCTGTCAGTTGTCAAAGAAAAGTTCCAGATGGTTACCTTACAGTCCATCATGCCGTACCTGCAAGAGAGTGACTGGATGTGCTCATTCGACCTACAGGATGCTTACTATCACATAAAGATGCAGAGAAGCTCCAGAAGGTTCCTCCGCTTCCGGATAGGAGCCAGTCATTTTCAGTTCCGAGCCCTACCCTTTGGTCTCACCACAGTCCCCATGGTGTTCACCAAAGTGATGGCAGTAGTAGCGGCTCACCTGAAACTTCAGGGGATTCAGGTCTACCCTTACCTGGGCGACTGGCTGGTTACTGCTCCCACCAAGCGTCTACTTTGTCGGACCAGAGATTATTTACTAAAGCTTGCACTCCACTTGGGAATTGCAAATCAGCACAGCCAAATTTTTCTGAATCCTGTCCAGGTGATAGAGTACATTGGAGCACGGATAGACTCGCTACAGACAAAAATCTTCCAGACCACTGAGAGAATTCGAAACCTAAGAATGCATGTAGCCTTCATTTACCGTTCTCACCTTTCCTCGACAGAATTGGTTTTGAGGACCCTAGGTTCTATGGCAGCAACTGTAATGCTTCTTCAGTGTGCTCGATTACATATACGAGTACTACAGTGGACTATAGCAGTGCAATGGTCCCTGTTGGATCTTCTGTTGTCGCATCCAGTACACCTCAGCCGAGTCTGCAGGTCATCCTTTCTTTGGTGGATGCATTCTTCGGAAATTCTGGAGGGACGACCTTTTGTTCCAGCTCCTGCCCAAGCCACAGTGACCACGGATGCCTCCCAACTAGGCTGTGGGGGGGGGGGGGGCATTTTTCAGGTAGGACAGTCTACGGTATGTGGTCCCCTATTGAGACCAGTTTCCATATAAACATTCTGGAGATGAGGGAGGTCCTTTTAGTGTTGCAGGCCCTTCATGCCTTTCTACCTCTGGAAACCATTGCAATCCAGTCAAACAACACGTCAGTGGTCTGGTATATCAACAAACCGGGAGGGACCAGATCTTGCCCCCTTTGTTGCGAGGCTATGAGAGTTTGGGAATGGGCAATCTCCACCGGTCACTTTCTGATAGCAATGGATATTTTGGATGGTCTAATATTCTAGCGGACAGACTAAGCCAGACTATTCTGATGCCTTACGAGTGGTCTCAGAATCCTTCAATAGCAGAGCAGATCTTTATAGAGTGGGGTCAGGTTTGCTGTGATCTCTTCACATCTCCTTCCAACACGAAGTGCTAGCTCTTCTCTCTGAACCCCCTCCGAGGGAGTCCCCCAGAGGCACTTTAGTGCATACTTGGCCTCCCGTTCTTCTGTATGCTTATCCACCTGTACCCCTTATTCTGAAGTTTCTACAGAAACCTTGTCGACTGGGGAGCAAAGTGATCCTCATTGCCCCGTTTTGGCCTTGCCAGGTATGGTTTCCCTTCCTTTGGTCTCATCTTCTAGCTCCGCCTTGGATCCCATTCAGGATCTCATTTCACACCCCTCGAGGGTCCCTCATCCAAATCTGGACATTCTGAGGATCACAGCTTGGCTGCTCCAGTTCCTTAATTGCTAGGACTCTTGGATTGTCTTCTTTGGTCAGGTCTATTCTGGTGGCAGCTCATAAGTCGTCCACCAGGAAGGTTTATCGTAGCAAATGGAAAAAGTTTTCCTTTTGGGCTCTCAAAGGAGTTTAGATCCTTTCACAGCTCCTATTCTGGCTGTTCTGGATTTTCTGGCAAATGTTTTTCAACAAGAGGCTAGCTTGTCTACGATCAAGGTTCAACTAGCTGAGAGTTCTGCTTCTTCAGCCTCTTCCAGATTGTGTAAAGCTTTTATCAAAGATACCCTCCTCTTACGTCCTCCAGTCAAAGATCCATTCCTCCATGGGACCTTACTGTGGTTCTTCAAGCATTGGTCATTCCGCCATTTGTACCTGCAGCAACCACAGACCTTAAGTTTTTGTCTTGGAAAACAGCATTTCTAGTGGCTATCAGCTCTGCTAAGAGGGTTTCAGAACTGCAAGCATGGTCTGTCAAGGTTCCATACACGATTTTCCATAAGGACAGGGTTTCCCCTCAGACCAGTCCTTCCTTTCTCCCAAAAGTAGCATCAGAGGTTAACATCAGTCAAACTATCAATTTACCTGTTTTCTTCCCGAACTTTACAAACAAAATGGAATACAAGATGCACTTGTTGAATGTTCATAGACAGTTACAATTCTATTTACACAGGACTAGAACCTTTCGCAAATCTCACCAATTGTTTGTGTCTTTTTCTAAACCTTTTTTAGGTAAACCTATCTCCAAGGTTACCATTGCTAGGTGGATCTCCTTATGTATCTTTCAGTTCTACAAGGATAAAGGGTCGTCTCTTCCGGGTCAGGTTAAGGTTCTGTGTCGAGAGTATCATTGGATGATATTTGTTCAGTGGCTACTTGGTCCTCATCTCATACCTTTATTTCTCACTATAAATTGGATTTGATGTTTAAAAGGAGAGTATCCTTTGGTTCTGCTGTGCTCCGGAATGTTCTTTCTTGAGGGCCACCCAGGTATTTTAGTAGCTGGGGACTTTGTCTAACGGGTTGAAGATCAAATGAAGTAAACTACTACAGATAAAGAAGTTATGTAATCACCGTAACGTTCCATCTGAGTAGTTCTACTTCATTTGTCTTCAACCGTCCCTCCCGCCTTCCCCCTGGCCTTACCATATGGACAGCTTTTTAGCTGGATTTAGGTGTGTAAGGTGTTTTTTGAGGTCGGGGTCTCAGTGTAAGTTGCAGCATACTCGATCTGGGGGATGGAAGGTAGTGGTGGTGTATTATGGTTAAGGGGAGGAGCCTGGAGCTCGGAGCAGATGCTAGTGAAGTTACCGGCTCGAATCCGATACGGGTCTGGTAACCACAGGTTGAAGACAAATGAAGTAGAACTACTCAGATGGAATGTTATGGTGAGTACATAGCTTCTTTTTCTTTTCACTGTAGTGTGATCTCCAAGTTGGTGTATTTAATTAGTGAGGGGGCTTGCCTCCCAACATAAACGTTAAAAAAAATTGTTTTTATTTATTTCTTTTTTATTCACGTTTTGAACTTTCAAAACGTTGATGTTATAGTCTCTACCGTATGAAGTTCAAAGTTTTGAAAGTTCGAGTTTCCAAAGTAGAGTTGCCACAACACCATGCATTGACTATGTAATACTGATCATTCCCAGCCCCCATCATTTCATCTTTTCCTCATGCAAAGCTCTGATTTGGGTCCCTCAAATCAGTGACAGCGGCCCTGCATTGTCCTTCCCTTTTGACTTATTTTTACTGCTTTGAAGGTTTGTAATTTCTGAGGGATGTTAAAAAGAGTGTCTTCATAGGCCCGACAGGAGGGTCTCTTTAATGCTTATGGAAGCTGGAGGACTAGTGAAGCCTATTCCTCCTAGAAGTACTTTTGCATAGTCTTGTGCTTCTTAGAGCTTTTAAGTTGTAGTGGTCACATTCATATATTCTTTGGATGATGTCACCTTTGGGAGAGACGCATCACACACACTTCCCATTTTTGGGGTTATGTCCTAGGTTGTAAGCTCTACCCATCCTACAGCTCATTGGTTTGATCCTCAGTTGCCCATCCTAATTTCTGTGAGGAGTTCCTTGAGTTGTCTTGTTGAGAATTAGGGGGTGCTTGATGGCAAGGCTCCTTTTCCTAACGGTTCCTCCTTACCTGACTGATTAACCCTTTTAGAAGAGGCACAGCATGAGCTCATTCCAGGCTGTGTGGCCCACGCATGCAATCTAAATGCTTGCATGAGTTTTATGAGTTAGTCACATGCTAAATTTCACCCTTAAAGGCTAAGGTGTATTGCCAGGACCAGTCCAGTGCAGGTATTTTTTTGCATGCTGCCTTAGATACATGAAATGCTTCCATATTGAATCAACACCTTATAAGGATCTGTCATGTGTGCTTAGGTACAGTATTGAATCTTGCGTATTTGGGGTGAGTGTGAGAATTCTTTTTCTTGAAGACCTGCCAAGGTTTTAAGCTTGGAGACAGTCATTCATGTGCTGGATAAAGCTTTGGAATACTAGGCTGTTTCCCCTCCTCATGGGATGGACATTGCCTTTCCCACCCAAGTCTTGCAGTGCTTGAAGGATTGCCTGAACTTTGTCCCAGGCAGTTCCAGGGAGTTGTTATTGTGCTTCTGATACATCATTTTCCACTAGCCAGTCGTTGTGAATGCAGTGTCAGAGGCCTGAAGGTTCTTTCACTCTTATAAAGCAGACCTCTCGAAGACCATTAGCAGTTTTGAGTGAGGTTTTGTTCATTCATCTAGCCTTTCTGGTGGTCTCAGTAGGCCTTCACTGAGGCTAGGTTTTGTTCATTCATCTAGCCTTTCTGGTGGTCTCAATAGGCCTTCACTGAGACTTTAGCTACTTTTTGTCCCTTTTCAGTGGGGGAACAAAGTAGCCTTAGAGGGGTACAGATTTGAAAGCAAAGTATAGTCCTCTGCCACTTGGATCTGGAGTTAATTAGCTGTCTCTCATTTGTCAGAATTGTAGTCCCACTTGTTGGTGTCCTTGCGAGGTGTGCATAAGGCTCTTCCTCTGTCCAGGACTAAGGACTTCATTCAGACTGTTATCGGTGCCGAAGTTGTGGCTCCTAACTTTAGTTGCTCTCTGGTGTTCATAGTGTATGCTTTGGCCAAGGTGGCAGGCATTGCCACATGCCTGTGATATGATGGTTGAAGAGGTCTTTCCTGTCAGTTTGTTGTTGGAAGGCATCATTTACCAAAGCATGGGCATTTTGGGCAGGTGTGGCAGTCTTTGCCAAGCTCCTTCCTATGTAGAAGCTGACCTTCCCTGAGTCAACACGGCCCATTCCCACCTTTGTCTGTGTTCTTTCTCTTCAAGAGAAAGTAGAGGCCCTTCATGTGCCATTCTTGAAGTGCAAGTAGCCTTGTGGCTGCTCCTATACTCGAGTTAGCTGCCTTTGTTAAGGGACCGTGGAATTGCTAACTCAGTAAGCCAGCCTGCCTTGGTTGTAGTGGAAGAATAAAGTTGGGTAGCTCCCCATTTAGTCTCACCAGGAAAACTTGACTTTAGGGTTTTCATTTGGCGGCTGACACTGTGGACCCCCTGCACCTGAGTATGTAGTTTGTCATTTCCTTATGTTGGCCTTCAGATAGTCTGTTTACAGTTTCCCTGTTTCAGGATATGTGTAGTTGCCCTACAGTACCCCTAGGGTCCATGCAATGGACCTGTACCAGTGAAATTAATTCTTGTGGTCTTCCAGTTATACTCCTGTGATTTCCTTTGTAAGGAAGGGAATGCCAGCTTGTTGAACTGGACCCAGGGTGGTTTTGTGGGAGATGAGGTGTTCCAGAGGCAGTCTCTGTGTGCCTCTTGATATCAGGACCTTCTCATCTGTTTGTTGGGGCTACAGGTCATAGAACAGATGCCAATCAGTCTTTACCCTTTTAAAGTTTTCTGTTATCTAGCGTAATCCACATCATCTTCATGTTCAAACATGTAAATCTTGGTGTCTGAAACCCCTGTTGCCAGACAATCATCACCCTCTCTCTACACATTCCCCACCAAGAAAGGCAATCATTAAGGCAGTTATCAAGGGTAGTATGAGGATTTTTGTCGTATATACTCACTCCTGCAAGGGACCTTACCTGCAAGCAGTCCCACTCTCTTTCCTCAGGTACAGGAGGTAGTGTCCTCAGTTTCCACCATAGAGGTCGCACTTTGCTATGTGTTCCCCACGCACCCTCAACCTTCCCTTCCTCCCAAGAGAGGTGAGTGGGCCATGCCCCTTCACTTTCTTCCTCTCCTTTATTGACTCTTCCAGTACCAGGGCTGCTAATCAAACCCTGATTGCCTAGGTCACAGTTAGAGATGCATCCCTGTGAAGCTTGTATGACCACAGAGTTAATATATTCAAATAAAAAGGAGTAGGAAGCTTGCTGTATAAAGAATTTTGTTTTAGAGGTTTCCTTTATATTTTCAATAACACTGCATTTTTTCAACTGAATGATGCTTATCAATAGTTTTGTTTCATTTTACATGGGTTTATTCTGGTGTTTGATGCCATGACATTAAATCCTGGATTTCATTGTTTTCCAAAGAACTTTAATATCACAACATTTCCCTCCTGAAAGAGAAAGCTTTTTCTTGTCAGAGTTTCAAGAACGTTTTGGGTTTGACTTGATATCCAACCTAGACTGGCCTTAAGAGTTTTTGCTGTCCTAATTTATAGACAGCACTAGCTTTAGCTTATTTTCTATATTCTTCTTGCATCTTTTTTTTTATGCCCATGTATTTGCTATATTTTAAATGTTTTATTTTCTATATTCATCTTTCATACTTTTTATAAAAATAAATAAATAAAAATGAAAGGGCATTATTTCTGACTACCTGCATCTTGTAGTAACAAAAAAGTTGAATCCTTGTCTAAAATGCATGCTTATTTATATAGGCGCTCTCACAACTCCATGTGCTTTATATTTATTAGCAAAATGTGTGTATGTTTTTATCTGTCTGTCTATGTTTACTTGGAGTAGTGTACTGATTACCACAGCCTGGGTAATTCTATCAGATTGAATACAAATTCATAACACTCAAAATATAAAGACATAATAAAACAGAGATGCTGATGCTGTAAGTTTGCAGGCAGTACATTTTTTTTCAGATGCATAACTGCATAAAACAGAAAGATACAGTTCTACCCTGGTTAGCAAAACAGACTTGCTGAGGGTGTTTGTGATTGATTTTATATTAAACTGATTTTGATGAAGGATTTAATTATGTTGCAGGCTCAGGATGAGATTAGAGTTCAAGAACCTAAGACTCAATGTGAGGAGGACAACAGAAGAACGACATACCACTTTGTGACTTTTAACATTCCAAAGGTCATTAGGTGAGAAGCCTTTTTTTTTTTTATTTCAGCATTTATTGACGGACTCAAATAATCTGTAGTACAAATATTGTGAAATCCTCATGCAAGCCGACCAATACCTTCCTTAGGCTGATGCATATCTTTAAAGCAACATATTAATTTCCCTGAATTTAACCTTTGGTTTCAACCCACTGCTAGGGATTACAGTTTTCATTTATGTACTTTTAGTAATCAAGAAAAAAAAAAAAAAGAGTACACCCTCACTGGTGGTTTATAAACTAACTCGCAGATAACATAATCTATCGGAGTGTATACATTATTTTCATGATTTATCAGTCTCCTTTTCTCTGATTCATTAATTCCATATCTGTTTGTAAAATCATTGACACTCATGCTGTCAAGATATCAAGTCGTCTGAGCTTGTTTCATTCTTTGTTATAGACACTCCTTCAGATATTAATTAGCAAAATGTCATGGTATTTCCAGTTATGTCCCACTACATTACCAGTGTTCCCATGTTAAAGCTGTTCAGCTTATATCCGAGGTTGCCTTTGTTTCTCTTGTGAAGTTGACCCTTGTCATTCTTCTGGCCTTTCGTTTATTGACTTGGCATCCCTCACATTTATCCTGTCAGACACTTGACATCCATCCAGTTGTAATAAGTCGTACAGGTGTTAGCTCCTATGTAGCTAATCCTGTCTTTTAACAAACCACTTTTAGAAATCCTGGTCACCTATCAAGTCATATTTGCTACTTTAATTGTTCCACCCTATTTTATCTAAGTATCTCGGCCATGACCGCCAGTGTCTAGTGAATTTAACATCCTTTCCTATTTTTGCTCTGTTCCTTCACTAAATGAATTAATTATTTTTATAGTCAGGCTTTCCACCTTTTTTGCTAGTAGGAGAATGACCTACTTCATCTCCCCAGTTTGTGTTGCCATGTTGTTCCCATCACTTTCTCCCAATAAATACTTTTTCATTGTTTATGAGGTCAACCCTACCTATATCTTTTAACAGGTCATCCAGCTGTACAGCTTGAAATTACATAATCCCTCTCAGCTCCAAAAAACTTGTGCCCAGGAACCTAGTTATCCCATGTTGCATCTTCAACGTAGACCACTTGCTCCTGGAAACATTTCATGTATCTTCTCTGGAGAGTAGAAATATTTGTGTAGACACTTGTTGACACCAGTGCAGATATCCTAAACTTCCTGGACATAACTGCCTTCTCTGATAATAACGCACAATTCTTCACACCCCCCTGCATGTATTTGTGTTCTCAACAAATGTTTCCACTACCCCATTATCTTGTTAATCACTGTTCATCTTCCTTTTGCATCATGCTGTACATTCTGGGGACTTTTACCTGCATCAGCATTCCATCTGTGTCACCCACTTTTCCAGTCCCAGTGAGTTCTTCTGTACTACCTGAATCCTGAGATTCTTGCCTGCTTCTCCATCTTAAAGCCTAGAATTTCAAGTGTAGATATGCCAGAAGACTTAATATCTCCTCCTCTTCCTCTTAAAGTATTATCCTGTTCCCAAGACCTTTTCCTCATCCTAACCTTGTTTTATTTATTTATTTGAAATGTGTTAACTGGGTTAGTCTGACTGAGCAGGAAAGCCCCTTTTCAGCAGAGACCCGAGGAGAAAAGCTCCAAAATATAAAAATTATAAACAATACAACATAGTTTAAACAGTACAAAATTGTATAAGCAATGCAAAAAAAGTTTAAACAGTACAAAAAAATACATGAACAGAAGAAAAAATAATTTGACATTGACTGCAGAGAATAATATTGGTAAAAGCATGGTAGATTTAAGCTATACCAGCAGTAAAACAGACAACATTAATAAAAGCATGGTAGATTTAAGCTATGCCAGCAGTAAAACAGACGTAGAATTAAGCTTTACCAGCAATAAAACAGGCGACTAGTCAGAAGTCTTAGGATTGTTACATAGAAACTGAGAGTGACAGGATAGTTAACGGTAGGCAGTTAAAGAACAAGTTAAAATGTGACATGTAAATAACGTCTACATTTTGATAAAATGGGCCTGCCAGGAGAAGACAGAAATTTCAGAGTATTAGTGGAGAAATAGAGGAGGAGAGGAGGGATGAGGAGAAACTATATCAGGTTGGAGTAGGGCAAGGGCAAGACCATGTTTTGTGCATATAATCTTTTAGCATTTTTTTTAATAGGAAGCCATTAGTGGCAGCTATTAGGTCTGGGGGTAGTTTATTCCAGGAGTTGGCAACTCCATGACTGTACAGAAGTTTACCTATTTGTTTCAGGGGCTTATATACTTCCAGTAAGCAAGTTTTGTTTGGCACTACGTAGGCCGCGTTTGGGAATATAGGGAGAGATTAAGGTAGAGAGGGCAGGGCAGTAGAGGGATTGGTTTCCTTGTCCACCCCTACAATCCCCCTCTTTATTCCCAAGTCTACCACTAATCTGGAAAATATTCTGTGCGTACTCCCGCAGTCTGTGTGCCTGAAAAATTGCACTTATCTATTTATCTACCACATCAAACATGAATGGGTACATGGCCCTGGCCCACCCTTCCCAATATAACTTTGAGTAAGTCATCCCTTCCTAGCTGTGGGAATCATTTTAGTAATGTGTCTTACCATCTTACCCTGTAGCCAACTGCATGGCATTTGCCCCAAAAGAAAACTGGATAGTTTTCATGTACGAAGTGAGATTGAGGACTGCCACTCCACCTCTGCAGGTTGGTAACTGTGTTATTTGTCAGCTCATTCAGTTTCTACTCCCACCATAAAAATCTGTCATTGAAGCCTGCAACTTGCACAGTCGTCTTATCTCATGTGGGTGCTAGAAAAAAACTATCCCATACAAAGAATGTAGTGAAACTACTGAAGGAAAAGCAATTATGCTGGTAGATCCTGTCAGATTCTTGATCAGTGTACAGTGGAATTCTTGTAAACTGACAGTTCTCCAAAAGTTTCTGTCTAAACTTTTACTAACTTATTAGTCTAGCACTTTACCAGACATCTTGCAGCAATTATTGTAGCGCACAAAAGTGCTACCAGCACTAAACGTTCTACAAAGAAACAGGTCCAGTACTTATTATTTATGCACACCACACCAGGCATGTCTAAAGGTCAGTTCCCTGTGCTTTCCCCTATTAATCTGGTGAACTTGGGCATCCTGTGGTAATTTAGTAACTGCCTCATGTACACTAACAACCCTCTTCTCTTACCTCCCAACACTCAGACTTGCAAGAGATGCACTTGTATATCCAAAGTGGAAGCCACGCACTCTCCAGCCAAGACCGGAATAGCTGGCCAAGAGGAGAAGGTCAACACTAACACCACACGACTTGGAACACACAGCCCTCCAGAACACACACCAGTGCTGGCTTCACATAAAAACACAAACCACATACTCACCTTCATGGAGGCTTCAATAAAAATCTACCCAAACAGCAGAGACTTCCAAGGCAGAAACACTCTCGACCACCACAACACACTAATCACGAGACACACAACTCTCCTAAACAGTGTGCCACCTAACCAAAGCCCCTAAGGCAAAACAGCATGCCCAACACACTAGTCATAGGTGACTCCATAGTGAGGCACATTGGTGTTTCACTCACTCGGTTGAATAAGGAGAAAGTAACAGTCAGCTGCCTGTCATTAAGCCACGGTGGTGCAGCGGTAGCGTTGTCACCTCACAGAAAGAGGTTCTCCCGTTCGATTCTCAGCTGGAGCACTTTCTGTGTGGAGTCTGCATGTCCTCCCTGCAGTCGAGTGGTGTTCGAAAGACATGCATGAATGGGCATGCCTTCGTTGAAGGTTGGGCGTTGAGCTGTCACCGTAAAAATCTACTGCTAATCATTAGCGGACCGGAGTTCCACTGTGGCGACCCCCTAACCGGGAAAAGCTGAAAGAAGAACAAACAGCCAGCTGCCTGTCAAGTGACAGGATCTGCCACATAATGCACGCACTCAGTTCCCTCAACAACAGGTACAAATATGACTCTGTCATTGTACATGTGGGTGTGAATGACCTGAGACATACCTCCCTGGACTACATGAAGAGAGACATGGAGGAGTTCTCGGATTATGTAGCCCAGGCGGGTATGACCCTCTGCCTGAGCAACCTCCTACCATCTCCCAGAATGATACCACAGTACAAGCAGAAAATGATTGATTTGAACAATTGGCTAAGTTTCTGGTGTCATTCTAAGGGGATCCAGTATCTGTCTGCTTGAGATGACATGACTGACTTACCTCGATGCTTTGCCAGAGATGGCCTGCATCTGTCACCCCTGGGCTTCCAGATGCTCTTGCCACCCCTATAGTGCCTTTTTAGGCAGTGTTCCAAAGACCAAATTACCACCGTAACAGCTACAAACAAATGCAGTCTAAGGGTCATGCTGCGCAATGCTAGACGTCTAAATCTCAAAATGCACTCGCTCGAAGCACTCTGTTAAATGGAGAACATTGACATTTGTACTGTAAAAAGAGACCTGGTTCAAGGCAGCAGAAAGCACCCCTGCATTACCAGGCTATAACTCATTCCATACCTTTCGGCCCCAGAGCTTGGACCGAAGTTCCAAAGGCGGTGGTGTTTCCATATTCATAAAGGATGCGCACACCTCCAGACTGGTAGCCTAACATAATGCATCAGAGATACTTCAGATGCAGCTAACATTGGGTAAGATAGTAATTCATGTCGCCTGCTGTAGCTCCCCAACCATGTCCCAAGACTCGCACTCCACGTTCCTAAGCACCCTGGAGAATATTAAGGTCCAACCTATCACTCTCATACTGGGCGACTTCCAACTACCCCTCCATTAACTGGGAAAACTATTCATGTACCAATACAAGTGCCCAACATTTCCTGGAATTCATTAATTCCAACGCTCTGGACCAGCTCATTGTCACCCACACTAGAGGTAGCAACATCCTTGACCTGGTCATTACTGACATGGGCTACTGTTGCTCTACACCAATAGTCAGCTTCTCCCTGGTTATATCTGACCACAAACTAATCACCTTGGAAATCCACATCCCCCCCCCCCCACCACCACCACCACCTCAAAGGTAACTACCATGAAAAACTTTTCCAAAGCTAACTTTGGACTCCTAAAAACAGAGGTGACTAACTTCACGGCACCCATGCAAATGGATAATAGATGCATGACCGCCGAATCATACACCAGTGCACTGTACGAACATGTACACAAATGCTTGGATCTCGCCATACCCAGTAGAACCAAGACACTCGCTTCCATAAAAAGGAAGCCACTCTGGTGGTCCCCTGCCATAAACAAATTATGCAACAGGAGGAGGATACTGATGCAGAGTAAGGTGAAGTCCCAAGACTGGAAAAACTCCCTTGTCAGCCTCAACAAAAAGTTGAGATTCTGCATCAAATCCTCTAAAGCTAGCTATGAAAACAGAATTGCAGCAGATAGTAAAGACAATCACAAGGCCTTCTATAGTTATGTAAAGAATCTCCATGGTAATATCCAGATTTTCCTATGAGGTACTTAATGGTACCTCCTATACCAAGCCAACAGATATTGCCAATATACTGGCCGACAGATTCAGTGCCAGCTTTACCCCTCTCTCCCCCACCAAAGGACTAATCACAATGCCAGTATTTTGCCAGGCACCCAGTATTACTGCTGCACAGGTTAAAACAGCACTGTCCAAGGCCAAGAATACAGCTTCTGTGGGACCAGACAATATCCCTGGCTGTGTTCTACATAAACTACTGAGTGAACTGGCACCTCACCTGTGTGCCCTGTTCAGTCACAGCCTCACCTTAGGCTTTGTCCCTACCGAATGGCACACTGCTACAGTCATGCCTCTCCACAAAGGAGGAGAGACTACAGACCCTGGGAACTATCACCCCATTAGCCTGATGAGTCTGATATACAAAGCTATGGAATGCATCATCATGGACCTAATAAACAAGGATATAGGGAATCTCCAAACTCTGAAATCCCACACAGTTTGGTTTTGTGAAGGGTAGATCATGTTTGCTCATTCTGGTTGATGACCTTGAGTCATTCACCAGAGCTGTGGATGAAGGGAAGGTGGTTCATACAGCCTACCTTGATCTGACCAACGCCTTTGATACCATTCCCCACTCAGGAATCATAGAAAAACTCACTGAGCAAGGCATTAGCACATGTATTAGTAGGTGAGTTGCAAACTGGCTCACAGATAGCTACTTTCACACTGTGGGCTCTGACTTCAAGTCAGTCTGCCGACCTGTTACTAGTGGGGTCCCACAGGGTTCGGTCCTGGGTCCTCTCCTGATTGGTATCTACTTCTCTGAAGTCCAGGCCAACACGAAGGGACTCTGGATGACCATGTTTGCAGATGATTGCAAGTTGAGAGCTATTATTAACTCCCCAAGTGATGTTGACATCCTACAGAAAGGCCTCACTGAGGCCAATGACTGGTGTCAGAACCATGGCCTTAAGCTCAATGCCAAAAAATGTCATCATCCCCTTTTGGAAAAACCTGGTTCCCATGAATTACCACATCGATGGTACTCCACTGAACACAGAAGGAGTTGTAAGATGTCTGGGAACACAGGTTGACAGCCACCTCTCTTTTGACCACCACATTGCCACTGTGGTCAGAAAGTCCTTCTATGTGGCACATCTTACTAAGGGTTTTGCATCCAGGAAGAAAGAGGTCATTGTCTCCCTCTACTCTTCCCTCATTAGGTCAATCATCGAGTACAATGCCCCATTTGGCATGTAAATCACTAGACACCTGCAACAACTGGAGAGGCCACAAGAGGATCCTAGGCCTTAAACACTTGTCCTATATGTACAGACTGAAAAAACTCCCAACTATTCTCCGTCTCATATCGCCTGCTTAGAGGCAATCTGTGCTTGACTTAGGACAAAGCCATGTCTGACCCAGCTCTATTAGAAATGCTACATCTAAAGATATCCCAATCCCTCCGCACCACACACTCCAGAGACCTTAACCTCATTACTACAATCAACAGAACAAGCTGGAGGGACAGTTTCATAACACAGAGACTGCCCATGCTATGGAATAGACTTCCCATACATGTCAAACAGAGCACCTCATTGGCCGTCTTCAAGAGAAATCTTGATGAGTGGATAGAAAATTCATCCCGGGGATCACTTCAGTGGTTCTACTCGACAGAGACACTGGGAACTAAGGTTGGGTGGCATGATGCCAGGGTAATCCTATGGGTTAGGCTTGTAAAGGCTCCAGGGCCATTAGCCTAGTACATACCTATGAACCTGTAAAAGCTAAAAATAAAAACATGGGGCAAACTGATTGCTCCTTAATGCTCTCAGGTTTATTGAGTTTTCTTATTGGCGCTTAAGTCCAATAGACTTCATCAAATGCATTTTTATTAAATGAGAGTACATTTAGTTGGCATGTTTAAATGCTTCAGAAAAAGGGATGTGATGGAAGACAGCTTTTGCCGCTGGAGGTTAGTTTGACTGATGCTGTACAATGATTGGTCCAGACTAGCACTCAGGCTTAATGGAAAGGCTAGTCATCAGTTTGTATAAGTGGGCTGACTGGACTTGCTGCTGTTCAACAGAAACCCCATCACATTGGAGCATTTATCACAATGATATTGTTATTGCACTTCTTATTTTTTTTTTCAAAATGTGAAAGGTGGCACAAGAGAAATCAGTAAATAGCAGCTGCCACAGAATCAGAACATGGAAAACTTTGGGCTCTTTCCACTTTTCCAGGACATATAACTTAACTGATATATTTTCTTCTGATGTGGGGCACAGTGTTCCATTTGGAGATCAGCTGATCACAATGAATCATGACATAGAAAATAATACTTCAGTGAAGAAAAATAGTAGAAGCTCTTTTGCTTCGGACCAGAAGCCTCATTAGAAAATGTGTTAATTCAGAAAGTCTTGCTGATATATAAAACCTTGATAAACAGTGTATCAAAAATTGATTGATTGTAAAGTCAGAGTGCCATACCCACTTTTACACTGGCTAATGGTTGCCAGAATTAATCCTGGTTTGTAGAGTATTTAAGATTGTTTGCGATATCATAGTTTAAGTTCTTTAACTTCCCTGAACAAGAAAGGGCTGGCTAAGCATTGTTCCTTTTTTATAGCACATGTGGGCGTAAAGGATGTGAGTGAATTGTTTAATAGGAGAATAAATAACAGAAATAAATAGCATAAAAAAACTCATATGAAAGAAAACTTAATAAAAAGACTGGTGGTTTAGTTTTTTTCAAATGTATGACACCTGTTGATGGACCATCCAAAATTCAGACCAGGTTTATTGTATGCCTTAATAAAGAATGTAAGAGAGAACATACCGCTGCATTGCTTGTACCTTCTGATTGAAGTCCATATGTAGTAATGTCCTCCTCCCCAAGCTTCCTTTAATCTTCTGCTTCATTTCCTTTTTAGACCCCTGTCTTGAAACCTGATTTGTATGGCCCAACCAGACCGTTAGGTATTTAATTACATTGTGTTCCCCCATTTCTGGATACCTTTCCATCAATTTTGTCTGAATTCACAACTTCCATACCAAATATTTTCTTATATTTATTCAGAAATCTTCTTTTTGGATATTTTCCTTCCTGATCTTCCTAATACTTTCTTACTGTTGCAAAGCAGGTTCCACTTCCCACACACAGATAATATTTCCTGGTTAAAGCCACAAGTATGCTATTGTTGTGTTATCTTCCTCTTCTGTCACTGTTGGAGTGCCTGCCACAAAAGTATTATTGTTGCTCTTTTTTAATTCTTGACAACTGTATTGAATATCCATCCTGAAAGTCATTCTTTGTCAAATTCACATGCTCATTAATCTCCAGATGGACCTCCTGTCGCATTGCCGCTTGCACCCTACATATTTTAATATAATTCAGTAGTGTTTGTTTTTTGTCCATACTTGCAAAGCCTGTTACATTTTGTGTCAGTATTGCCAAGACAGCCATTCTGATGTAAGCTATTACTTTCACATTTCATACATGCCACTAGTTTCTGAATACGTATTTTCAACTTGTAACTTAAATGCACATACTTAATGTCTGGCTAGCTAATTTTGTAGGCAGTTGCTACTTCTCATCTCTGTTTGAATCCATGTTCCATTTTACAGTACTTTTCATTTCAGTAAAAGCACCCAAGAAACCAAAAGCTAAATACATAAAACAAATGAAAAATATTTTTAACTTACAGCAAACACACAAAATAAATATTAATTTCCAGAAAGGGATTTTACTCCTCCATATATGGGCAGTTGTTCCAAATATGCAACTGCACCCACAGGCAGTGTCTGTTCTAAAGGTGAGAATAATCTTAGTGAACGCACATGCTAAAGCATGTTTCCACTTAAAGAAGTACTATCTGCCATTTGTCCTATCTCTGTTCCGCTCCCATATGTGAAGTACAACTTGCTTGCTATCAGTAGACTTTAGTTGTTAGCCTTAAGAAAAAATGCACTGGCTACCCTTAAATAAGTAAACTATACTGTGCATTGTTAAATTTAATACATTAAAGTATTAAGGCACCTTGGGAGACAAATTTGTGCAAAGCTGTTCACTTCACATAGTTTCAAATGTCATTTATTTTCACTAAACTGCTTGCCAGTTCCCCTTTAAATTCTAGGTGATAATGCCACTTGTACATATCACTCAAAACACATTGTTCATAGGTGTGTACTAGGCTAATAGCCCTGGAGCCTTTATAAACCTAGCCCATAGGATTACCCTGGCATTGTGCCACCTGACCTTAGTTTACAGTGCTTCTGTCGAGTAGAGCCACTGGAGTGATCCCCAGGGTGAATTTTCAATTTCCCATCCACTCATCAAGATTTCTCTTGAAGAGGGCCAGTGAGGTGCTCTGTTTGACATGTATGGGAAGTCTATTCCATAGCATGGGCAGTCTGTGTGTTATGAACCTGTCCCTCCAGCACGTTCTGTTGATTGTGGTAATGAAGTTGAGGTCTCTGTAGTGTGTGGTGCGGAGGGATTGGGATTTCTTTAGATGTAGCATTTCTAATAGAGCTGAGTCAGACATGGCTTTGTAAGGCAGAGATTGGCTCTGAGTAGGCGATATGAGAGAGAATAGTTCGAGTTTTTTGAGTCTGTCCATGTAGGACAAGTGTTTAAGGCCTAGAATCTTCTTTGTGAGGTACTTTTGTGGCTTCTCCAGTTGTTGCAGGTGTCTAGTGAGGTACATGCCAAATGGGGCATTGTGCTATATGATTGGCCTAATGAGGGAAGAGTAGAGGGAGACAATAATCTCTTTCTTCCTGGATGCAAAACCCTTAGTAATGAGGTGTGCCACATAGAAGGATTCAGATCCTAGAATTCCATAAAAGGATTGTTCAGACCTTTCATGATTAATTGTTGGAACCATTAAACTCATTGTCTCCAAATGAAAGCATTTGCGCTTGTGGAGAGAAAAAGAAAAAAAAACAAAGCTATTTCCTTTGCAAATGAAAGAACGAAGAACACTTGCATAGTTCATTGAAAGCACACTGGTCATACCACTCATGATTAATTGCTTAAACTTGTTTTGCTCCTTGTTGTCAACTAAAAAACAGGTGCTAATGGGAGATAATCAGCTACTAACTTACAAATGCTAAAATGAACTGCTGTTCATGCTTTTCATGTTTACTTCTGTTTTCCCCTAGCTTTTTGCGTTAACAATTTTCTTGTCTTTAGTTTAAACTAAGAACATTGGTCAATACTTTCACCTATATAAAAAGATGAATTGTATTTTCTTACATATATATATATATATATATATATATATATATATATATATATATAATATGATCAATACACTTTTACACCCCCCAGTGGCCCAGGATTGCAATATTATACTGATTATTTCTATTCTTTCTTATCTTGTTGCAGTGAAAAGCCAGAATACAGTACAGTTAAGAAAAAATACTTTCTTTATCAGTAGCAGAAACAGCAGACACTGATAACTCTACCTCACATTTAAAATGCTTAAGAGTACCATACAGAACTACTTTAAATGTGGCATTAAATTTATCAAGAAATGTTGTTATGCAGTTAATTTTAAGTAGACAATACTTTTCCGTCCCCTCATTGTACTTCTGAACATTCATTAATTGAAGATTATGCTTTAGTCTTCCCACTGTTAGACAGTCAGCAAACTTCCAGTCTTTTTTCAGCCAGTTCCTGCAGGACCTCAGTTCTTACGTTTGAAGTGCACCTAATGAGCATGACACTTTACAGTCCTCTCTTTTTTTTCACTAATTTCACATCATTGCTTGTTGTCTTCATCATTATTTTGACTTCCAAACATTGGTCTCTGGTTTAAAAACATGGTACCTCTGAGTCTTCCAGTTAGTTCCTGGCCTTTTTTCTGTTGTTCAGACATTTTCCTTTGGAACAATGGAAAAAAAAAAACATCACTGAGAAATAGATGGATTTATTTCTTTCAGATGAATAAGAAGCTGAGTCCACTTCAACTTGCTGATTCATGCTTTGTTAGCTAAACCATTTTTTTTTGTCATTAGTCCATTCTGTATCTAAAAATGTATTTGAGTCTCCAGGGAAAATTGTTCTTAAGACAGATGGTTATAGCATCTTGTCTATAAACAATATTAAATTATCACTTAGACTTAGGCAGATATACATTAACAGGAAAGATGATAAACCATATTAATTTTTTCCCATTTACATACATTATACATCGGGTCCCCTTCATCTAGTTGACTTACCATTTCATTGACTTTAATACCATCAAGATGACAGTGTCGAAAATTTAAAAACACGGACACCCAGAACATTGTGTATTCTCTCCAGGTAAGTAACCATTTATAGGTTCATAGGAGGTTACTAGGCTAATGGCCCTCTGGCCCTTTACAAGCCTAGCCATGTTATACCCATGTTCCCAAATTGACTTTGGTTAGATAGTCATTATTCACATAGCCAATATATGATCAGCACAGACCACCCTTGTCCATGAGGGAAGTAGGTGCCACCCCTGAGAGTGAATTTGCAGTCTCCCATCCAGTTGTCTAGTTTACGCTTGAATAGGCTCATTGAGGAGCACTGCTTCACGTGAATTGGGAGTTTATTCCAGAGGAGTGGCAATCTCTGGGAGATGTATCTATATCCATCTCTCCAGCATGTTCTGTTAATGTCACAGGCTAGGTTGAGAGCCCTGGAGCGAGTGACTATTGTCCCATTTGATTTGCGGATGTGCAGCTTTTCCATTATGGTAGGGCACTTGGCCACCATGGGTGAACTTTACCCTTTGCTCTACTGCTGTGCGATCTCGAAGTTTGTATATTTAGTTGGGGAGGGTGGGGGACAAAGGCCCCCTATTTGGCAGGATTAATTTGGTTACATTTGTATTTTATTTGTTGGTGGCCAAATGGTTACTTATCCAGAGAGAAAATACGATCTTCCTGGTGTTTGTGTGTTTTTAAACTTTTGATGTTTCGATGATATGAAAGTCCCCTATACATCACATATGTTTTCTTTCTTTATATCTATCATCAGTCCAACATTATGTAATTTGTTCAATGCCTGCCTTTCCTTAAACCTCATGCCTCCGTTATTATCCAACATTATTCTGCACATATCCATTTATTTCTATGTAATTTGCTTTTTTCCTTTTTTAAAGATCTCTCTTCCAGTTCTTTTATCCCTTTTATAATAATCAGTGCTTCAAATACAGTTGGTTTAGACTTAGATTTCCATTTTCTAGGAATTACTTTTCTCAGCAGCCAACAACATTAAACTTAACAAGGCCTTACTATGCCTAAGCAGTTCAAATCCAGTGCCCCCAATATTTCTGACAAGAGTACTCTGTAAAGATTTTTTTTTTAAATCTGCCACTTCATTACACTTCCAAAGCACATGCTCATAGTTACCTCTTTCTTCTCCATCACATCTCAAATCTTTGCTGCCTGAGGAAAAATTCTTTGAAATCTGCATGGAAATAAAAATACCTATGCAAATACTTCAATGCAAAAAATCTTACACGTTTTGGATTTTGTGACATAATTTGGAGCCATACATATCCTCCCATTGTTCCCTTTTAAATTGCTTTTTACCTCTGTCTTCCAAATATTTTCTAAACTACTATGATTAATTCTTACAGTTGTGCAGTATTTTATATGCCCTTCTAATGCTTCGTTTTTTTAAACTTAGTTCCTCTTTTAGACTGAGATAAAAACTGTATACTAGAGCAGGTCTTACACTTATGACTCCCTTGTCCCTTTCTGTTTGCCTATATTCTGATATCAGGCTCCGGTAGATAAGCCAGTCCTTAGACTGACTGCAATCTAAACTTCTTCTTGGCCTCATCCCACTCTTACCTTTCTCTTTTTAGTCATTTGCTCCCCCAATATCTTGTTTCCTTTGTTAGTTTTCTCCCCTCAGGTCTATTCTCTGCACTTCTAATTACAGCCATCCCTATTGGCAAAATCTCCTTTCTTCATTTTCATATTGGCTTAGTTCTTAGAATACTTTTACGAATATAATCTGTATCTGTTTAATGCATCTTGAGTCTCACACCTGCCTCTCAACATTCTCTAATTGCAGGGTTAAAAACATGCTTCTCTTCTACCTGGTGTACAATGAATAAATATTTTAAGCAAACATTCTGGTGTCCTCAAATTTTAATATTCTTTTCTGCCATGGTTTAGCCAAGACGAGCTCTTTCTGCTGGTATGATTTCATATTTGCTAACAAAGGTCTAAGCTTCTTTCTTTTGGCAGATTTGGAGCATGCAGTCTGTACATCTCAGTTGTCAAATATTGCTGTGAAATGCCAGTCTAGTTGCCTATTTGTACTTTCATAAAATTAATGATGTCTGTTCCTTCCAGTTTTCCTTTTATAGCTAAAAATCTGTTTTTCTTTGCATGCTCTGTTGTCTGACTACTCTTGAGAAACTTCGTATTCAGCCAATCTTCCCATCATTTCATCCTCTGATTTCTCTGGGGTTGTCAGCTCATCTGAATAGTTATTTAAAGTTTCTTCTTTTCAGCCTTTTGTCATTTGACTTAATTTCTCCAGTGTCTCACTTATTTTAAATAACTCTTAAGTGCATTAAATTTATTTTTTTCTTCTAAATTACTGAAAGCTGTCTGCTGTACAAAAGCTGAAACTTGAACTGCTTTTTGCTGATCATCTGCATGATTCTCCCTGCCCAGTCTTTTTTTTCTCCTTTTCTTTTGATTTTATTTTATTTTATCCAAATGTCTTTGCTGGCATCCAGGCAGTGTATGACTAGCTATTAACTGACATTTACTCAAATTAACAACTCTTAACTATTTTAACCACTTACAGTTTTCACACTGGAAGAGCTCTAATCAGTTTGCTACTGAGTGCACAGCCATCTTGGAAATCTGTATAAACCCTAAAAAGCTTTGGGTTCAACCTATTTTCTGACAGCTTTTTATGTATTCACTCCATTTCACCTGATCTATCATTCTCACTCACTTAATGCATTACTGAATATACTGTCTTGCTTCCTTAACCTTAATTGTTTTGAATGTATTGTAAGTAATAGTTACTACTGTACATTCGCTTACATTCTTGATTGTTGATATTAGTTGCATACTATTGATCCATATACCTTTTCTATTACTAAAATATAATGTTGACTTGTTTCCTGGGCTGAGATTGAAATTAGACACATTTGATCAGTGTTGTACCCTGCTTTATAAATTTTAGCAAAATAAAAATATTTGTATCCATCCTGTTCAGTAATTCTTGTAGTTTGTCTAATATTCAGTTGTTTAAAAACATCCTTCTTGAAAGTGTGCTTGGAAATACCAGTGTCATTCTTTAATTCTGTCCCCCTGCATCATTACATGCAGTAGAACAGGGACATGATCTAATAGGGATATCCTGAAGGTATGTTCCTGTGATATCTAGACACTGTACACTGATGCTTAGTTTCCATGATTTGGGAAGAAATATGTGCACTCCTCTTGGTTCTCAGCTAGAAGAAAAAAATAAAAAAACATCCTCCAGACCAAAGATTTCAAGTAACTGGTCAAGTATCTCCCGTCTTTTGCGAAGCTCCCTTTCTGTGGTATCCTGATATGTTGTCTTTTGTGCAGATCAAATTCTGATTCCTCTTCTCCTTAATGTTCTTTGCTGAAAAACTAATCGCCATGTTTAGTGATGTCTTTAATTCTGCCCTTTTTTGGAAGTGTGTTAATATTGGCTAAGATTATTTTTTTCCTTACCAGCAGCCCTTAATTAACATGGACCTCTCCTGTGGATCTTTCTTTTCTTTGATTTATAGACTATTTCAGTGCTAATGACCCAAGGGGGCTTTCTAAGCCTAGCCAAGTTTTCCCAAAAGAATAACGATGCCCTGCATCCAAATAGGACATTGAGGGCCAAGCATTTATAAGCTACCTCTGCCCATAAGGGACATGGGTGCCAGGCCCAGTGTAAATTTGCTATTTCCCATCCACTTGTCTAGGTTGTGCTTAAACTGGGTAGTAGATGAATTCAGCTTCACTTGGATGTGGAAGACTGTGTTCCATAAGAGGGTCAGTCTCTGGGACATGTATCTCTCTCTTCAGCATGTTCTGTTTATATCGCAGACAGAATTCAGGTCCCTAGACCTTGTATTTCTGGTATTCTTTGACTTATAAATGTCTAAAGAAATTCATAAGTGTGTAAGCCAGGCATAAATCGCCCCTCAGCAATCTGTAGGAGACTGCGTAGAGAGAAAGAGCTTTAAGGCGCTCTGCATAGGACAGGTTTGTTATGACATGTATCCTTTTTGTAAGGAACCTTTGAGGTCATTTTAGTTGCTGCATATGCCTGGTCAAGTAGATACCAAAGGAAGCATTGTGTTCTGATTGGTCTGATAAGGGTAGAGTACAGTGGATAATGACCTCTTTGGACCTAGATGCCATGCCTTTACTTGTAAGTTGTGCAACATGAAAGGAATTCTTCACTACTATGGCCACATGGTGGTCAAAGGTAAGGCTACTGTCCATGTGCATACCCAGATCCCTGACCACTGGGTCGACTGTTAGGATTGTATTATCAACATGGTAATTAACCCAGATGGTTGATTTCCCAAAAGGTAAATAGATTTGACCTTGGATACCCTTTTTATTAAAATTGACTTCTCTCAGTCTTGCTTCTTGGTATTCTTCTGAGTAACCTTACTGGTACCCTTTCCTAGCCATCCCTTCTTGTTGCTTCTTATCCAAGTATGTATCCTGCAAAGTTATCAGTTGTCTGTTAAGTTTTTGCAAATATGTGAGCATCTTCTGTTGCAGTTGTATAAACATATAAGACCATTCACATTCACTATTGTTACTTTGTTGTTGACATCTCTTAATACCAATATTTGATTCTGTTTTCAGTCATCCACAGTCAAAGGCTTTGCCGCCTCTTTTAGGGTAAATTAATGTACTGACTCTTCTTACAGCCCTTTCAACAAAAATTAAAATGATACAAGCGTTTATAATTTTATTTGCATGTTGCTTGCTTCCACCCGCGGAGCCACTGTTCCATTCATGGGGTTGCCCAGCCAAGAAGTACCCAACGCTCAAAGAAGGCATGCCATGTTATTACAGATTACATTTGGTTGATATACTCTAACCAATCATTTGTTCTTTAAAATCCTGCTCTCTCCTCTAGCCCCAGAGTATGAGAAACATTTTTCACCATCCTTCTTCAAGTCATTGCCCTATATCCATTCTTGTCTTATCCTGGGTCAATTCCTTTTGCCCAACTGTAGCTATTGTAAATTCTCTGTATCCTTGCACTGAAACCCTGTTACTAACATTGGCATCAGCAGTGACCATCACCTAAGCCATCTTGTCAGCCATTCTGTTAAAATAAGATTACAGTTGTGTTGGTTACTTTATTTCGCTGTTGTCCCTTTAACTGCTTAATATGCACACTTTATCTGTATTTTATGTCTTAGTAAGCTAGGAATTTCTAGAGTGGAGTTTTCTTGTAGGACAAAATTTCAGCAGTGGTGTTAACGGTGGACATTTGGATGGCTGGTACTGAAGAGAATGGGTAGTTTTCATTTGGGTGTGTTAAAAAAAAGTTGGGAGGTTCCATCCAGCTGATTTTTTTGTAAAACAATGCAGTGGTAAGTTCTGGAGACTGTAGGCAACTTTTTCTATTTTGTTGTACCATTGTTCTAATCTTTATTGTTAGATATTATGAAGATTGGTGAAAACTGAAGCATTGTAGAATAGATCAGGTAAGAGAGAGATAAAAGCCTGTAGCCTTTTTGTCATGGTCTGACAGATGCGTTCCGATTGTGTGTAGAGCACCTACTTACATTTTTATGACATTATATATGTTGGAGTCAAATTATTGTCCAGGGTAACTGAGAAGTTTGTGTTTGAGAATAATCCCCTCGGTTGTATTGTTAGAAGAAGTAATGGAAGTAAAGTACTGCTTGTGGCGAGACTGGATTTAGGTAGGAAGCATATTTCTTTTGTCTTATCATTGAGTACTTTTTCATGTAATAGAGTTCAGTTGAAGAGTAGACTTCCTGAGTTTTATTGTATTTTACTACTGCTGTATAACAACTTACTACTGGAGCTTTTCTTCTCTGGTCTTCCCTGAAAATGTTCTCTGGCTCAGTGGAACCTAACATAAATTAAAAAAAAAAAAAAAAAAAAAAAAGCTGATAATTATTTTCTCATTTCCTTTAAGTAAATTGACCCAGTTTTGTAATGCAGTCACTGTTCAAATTTGGACCTTGTAGCTGACCTACTGCCTTGGTTATTATTTGCTGTAGCTGATTATTTTGAGAACCCCTAGAAAAAGTACTGCTTTGACAGTGTGTTTTTATTACTTTATTTTAGAAGAGTGTGTTATTCATAGGTGCTAGTTCCTGACCAGAGTGTCTGTGTCTGTCTTGACTACTTTTTGTTGCTAGGACTTTGGAACTTTTGTCTGCAGGCATCCAGAATGAATGACTGCATGAATAAATAAATGATTGAGTGAGTGTATTTATGAATTGGTAGTTTTGGGTATTAAGTATGAACTGTTTTCCTAAAAAAATACTGTTGTCTGTTGTATTCACCTTTAAATAACAATTAAACATCATTTCAGCAGAGGGGTACCTTTGTGGAACATGTCACATGGTAAAGTTACTTGTGTAAAAATGAAGCAAATCTATGGCCAAGTATGTACTGGAGCATATGTAGTACGAACAAGTTCAGAATTCTTAGTGACTACACAATCTACTTAAAGTACTGTAATTGTTTTCTTCTTTGTTCATGAGGTTTCATGCTATAAACCTCCGATAAGGGGCAGTGCAGCTAAAGATAAGGCTGTTACTGTTTGGGAACAGAGGAAGAGAAATTTGCTACATGTTGGCATAATGTCTACCCTGTGGAAGATGAACTGTCAACAGATTGGCTTGTCTGAAGCCATGAGCTACAATTATGTCATTTGATCATTCTGAGTAAAGATTGCTGTCTACTGTTTCATTGTTATGTTTACATTGACTTTTCCTGGAAATTTCCATATGTTTGTGTGTGTTCTATTTATATGAGTCCAGAAAATCAAGCAGTTTGATTTGCTAACAGTATGTAAAATATGATTAATGAACACCTAATTTATGCTATGCTATGAGCATAACAGATGTTAAAAAATACCAAAGCATGTTGGCCATTGGCCTGTTGGGCTCATGCTTCATAAAACATGTATTCAATTCTTGCTGCAGCACAAAAGGTGTGTGTGTGTGTGTGTGTGTGTGTGTGTGTGTGCGCGCGCGCGCGTGTGTGTGCGCATGTGTGGGTGTTTTGTAAAATGTGGTAGCAATCTTTATTTATTTAGTACCTTGCGATTGACTCCAATATCGATCACAGTCATTGAAATTCAGTTCACTTAACAAAAACAGAGACATGGACTCATGTTAAACCATTCCTCCGAGTTTTGTTTAGGTGAGTTTAGATTATGACTTGACATACCATGTGTCAAACACTGTTTGAAAATAACTATTGCAGTCATATATGGAAATGTGCGCTCCCCATCAATGTATATATATATATATGTATGTATATATATATATATATATATATATATATATTACATTGATTTGGTCAAAGTGCACTCTTGTCAAGTGCATGTTATTCGAATCCAGGTAATCAAATAACATGCACATTATAAGGAAAGTGCATTCATTAAAATGCTTAGTGTCAAGATCGCAAAATACTTTGTAAGGTATTTTCTTCTAGTATTGTATGAACTCTAGTTAGTATATTTAAGTTAGTAGGTGTGCAGAAATGCTTGTCCCCTGCAAAATAAAGTTAAAAAGAGCTGAATTGTCACCATTTCTGTCTGTTAGTGATTTTTTTAGTTCAGCAGACAGTTTGACTAAATTTATATTTGATGATTTGCTTACAACCTGTGTGTATGTGTGTGCATCTCTGTGTATGTCTATCTTATAGGTATATAACTTCTTGAAGTACTGAAAGTTATAATATTAAATTCAAATTCTTGAAATGTCACAACTTTACAACACTGGACTCAAAATACCTACTAACAGCATACATGTACTGCGTATGTATACTGCACCAAAAAAACACCAGTCAGCAAACAGAGTGGGGACAAGTCCAGCTCTCTACACATACAGAAGATAGGAATTTTGATCTCAACATTTTAACATTTCAGCATTTTGAAATTTCAACATTGTACATTCAGTATTACACTTTCAATATAATGCTTTTCAAGTTGACATGGACCCTGTGTACATGCATGCGCGTGCACACACATACACGTGTGCGTGTGTGTGTGTGTGTATACACACACACATGCATACATGCACAAACATGATTATGTGTTGATATTACAGTATGTAGGGGTAATTAACTCAAACCAGTCATGCATTTCAACCTAATCCCTCCTCTGTATGGTGTGCTTCAGACATAAATCAGTCAGCTTCTCATTTGATGAGAACTCTTTTTATTGCAGCCTTTCAAATCTACATTACAGAGCTGGAACTTTCCTCAAGTCAATTTCTGCAAATGAAATATTCTAGAACTTCACAGAACCTGCTTATACATACACAGACCACAGTCCAGCTAGTGGTTCCATCCCTGTAGTGCTTCAGGAACTCCCATGAATTTTGATTTTGTACTGTTTGTCCAGGTTACTCACTCTTATTGGAGACTTTGCCACCAGCTTAATCTCCACTCCCAGTGAACTCTCCTTCTCCTATGAGCCTCTTGCCGTGGGCATTGTATGTTTCCTCTCAACACTACACTCAGGCCATTTCCCACAGGCACTCTGTGAGAATCTTGCACTCTGATTAAAATAACAAACTCACTTATAGTTCACTGTAATATGCCTTTCACTATTTTCACAACTTGAACAGTAGCCAAATCTGTACTGGACCTTGCTCTCACCAATATGGGAGAGTGCTTGCACCCAACGCAACAGCCCCACCATAACTTTTTTAGTAACTTCCTAACTTAATCCTCCTAACAAACATACCCTTCCCATTAAGAAGCACATGTTACCCAGGGATGTGATTGGGTTAGGTTGTGTGGCTAGGCTTATAAAGGCCCTGGTGGTTGTTAACCTTAGTATGTACCTATGAGCCTATCATTTTATGAAATCTGAGGGTATTTAACTGTAGGCTTCTTTGGAGACTCTGTCCAAAGTTTCCCTCAAGTTTATTGTATAGGCGGCTACTGCCTGACTCCACCTTGTGAGTTTTTTTAAGGTAATTTAACCTTTTGACCTTTTTGATAGCTTTGCTAGGCCATACCTGATCATGTAGCCCTCCCCATCTCAGTCTTCAGACATGGAGGATTTTGACTGAAGGATGGTTTTAGGTCCCAACCATACCACAGCTGTCCAAATCTACCTGCATGACAGGCAACTAATAACCATATCCTCGTTTTGATCCACTTTCTCATCCCTCTCTTTGTTTAGAGAAGAAATTCTTTGACCTTCCTTGTTTCCACAGATTTCTTAAGAACTTCTCTCAGAATTATACATTGAATCTTGCAGTTTTTGTATGTAGTTATTAGTTAAAAAATGACAATGTGTTTTTTGCCCATCTTGCACCTTGTACTTCATTTCTCTTCTTGCATCATATTATCAAGGCTTCCATTCCTTTTGCATTTTTCTTCCATTGCATATGCTATGTGCACTTAATCATTTTTACTACGTCTTTGTACATGTCCTTCTATATCATTGTTGCAGGATTCTTTACCTAAGGGGATCTCCTGCCAAGGATAGCCCAATGCCCAGCCAGTATACCAAAGCCTTTAGTACTTTTAGATGCCAAACATCACACTTATGCTTCCTGCATGGAGCATAAAGCTGACATATGAATGCGCACACTCAGAATGTCTTTGCCACCAAGTCCATTCACCGTTATTGAACATCTGTTGATAATGACGTTTATATAATAGTATCATCAAACATCTGTTATCTAGATGATCTGCTTATTCAAACTCCTCCTCTCAGCAGTTTGCTTCAGGATCTCAAATGTTCATCGTGTTACCCTGCTGCAGTCATCACACTTGGGTTATCCTGCTGTCAGGCGGTCCCGCAGTCGGCCTGAGTTCCAAAGTCTTGGTCCGGCGTCGGTTGCTGTCACTTCTTCCCTGACGTCAGTGTGCCAGGGGGTATACAAGAGGCATCCGACGCCATTTTCTTCAGTCTTTCTTGCCGCGCAGTGCCTGAAGCAGAAGCAGTTCGCAACTGCCGGTCGGCCGATACCTGTGATTTTCGAATCGAATTTCAGTCCGAAGTCTTCAATAAAGCTAAGTACCCCGTTGGGGAATCTTTTCTTGCTTCAGTCCGATGTCAGAAAAAGTTAACAATTGCATTTCTTGTGGGAAGCAAATACATCATAAGGACTTCCATTCTTATTGTATTCCTTGCCTAGGCCCAGACCATGACATCACAGGTTGTCGGTTTTGTGCTAGGTTTAATAAACGAACTATCAAACGCCATTCTGACTTCGCACGACATTACTTTGGTAGGAAATTTAATTATGTCATGCTGTCAGAGTAGCCGACGACTGGCATGCATAAAAAAACGCAAGGATAAGGACAGGCAGCCTAGGAACAAGCCAGACTCTGAGGCGTCTGCTGGGTTTGTCGCCGGTTTTCAGTGAGGCGCCTACGCAGCCCCTGATGACCGCAGAATTGGAACCCCAGACAGCTATGGATTCTCAAGCGGAGTGTACTAGGCCGACGCAGCCATCTTCATTAGGCCCCTCCGACACCGGAGCAGGAGGAGACCCCCGGTGCATTTGGAAACACCTTCGGTTGCAGAAGGTGTCTTCAGTCCGACTACACTCACCATTAAATCTTATGCTAAGCTTAAAACTCCATTAAAACCAAAAAAGACTGTACATCAGTCTACAGTTCAAGGCCCCATGCCTAAGAAACAGATGCTTAAGATGGCTGAAGATTTGATTACCCTAATCAGGGGTTCCCATCCCCCTCCAGATAAAAGGCCAAGACAAGAGGAGGATTATGCTTCCTCTGACCAGGTTTCAATTTCCTCAGATTCTTCCGAGGAACAGGATTACACTTTTCCCCCTTATGAAGACTCATGCTGAAGACTCTATCTCCTCAGCATCTCCCCCTGAAGACTACTCCTTTGGGGAAACTTTACATAACATGAGGGAACATTTCCACTGGGAAGGCCAGGACTACTCTGATTCTAAGAAAAGGCTCCGAGAGTTCCTTTTACTACCCCAGCACAGACCACTTGCTATCCCTCCAGTTTTAGATATTGTGGATGATGTTTATTTGGAGTCTAGTCTAAATCCAGACTCTCTACCTCCTGCTCCAGCCAAACCAGACAGATACTACAAGAGTACCCGTCTCACACAAATTCCTTTATAAAAGCCCTGTGGCTGACCCAGAAACAATTTCCCAGGGTTCCAAGGGGGCTGAAGCTTGTATGGCTAAAAATCCTGTGCCCTCTGAAAGGGATTCCAGAGCCCTAGATAGATGGGGAAGGAAAATGTACACCTCAGCAACTCTGGCTATGAGAGCATTAAATTGTCAGTTTCACATGCTGAAATATCAGCAATTCCTAATGTCTCAATTAAAACAAAAAATGAGCACACATTCTGAACAGTCTGAATTCAAGGAAATGCAAGATCTGTTACATGCAGCTGAACAGGTGGGCAAACATACTTTACAATGTGGATTTGATTCATTGGAAGCTTCCTGTAGAGCAGCTGTTACTGGGTCTGTCATACGTAGACATGCTTGGTTAAAAGAACAAACCCTACCTGATCATGTTAAAGCAAAATTATTGGATGCACCTTTACAGCAGGATGTATTATTTGGTGTCAAAGCAGAAGAGGTCTTAAAGAAAATGGAGGATAAGGCAAAGTCTATGCAGACGGTCAAGGATTTCTTACAGGTACAACCCCCTCGTTTCAGCAGAAATTGGCCAACAAAAAATGGTCCTTTCCAGCTTCTGACAGATCACAGAGGGGCAAATACAGACGCCCAAGGGGCAGAGGTCAGTCACAAGGCCCTTACAAACCTCGCCAATGGGGTATTGCTACCCAGAAAGGAGGAGAAGACAGGCCCCAAGCTGGCAGAAGACAAACACAATGACCCAATCCTCAAACTACCAAGCAAATCTCTCCTGGCAGCTCCCTTGGGAGGAAAATTAGCATTTTTTGCAGACAACTGGCACATCATCACAAAAGACAAATGGGTCCTAAACATTGTCTCACAAGGATACAGATTCCACTTTCATACCTTGCCAAGGAAAAAAGGAATGCCAAACCTGCCACCAAATCAATGGGCAGAGGCACAAAAACAAATTACAGCTCTCATGGACATGAGAGCCATTCAACAGGTACCTACACAGGGGCAAGGACAAGGATTTTACTCAAGACTCTTTCTAGTCCCAAGAAAAGACAAAGCATGGAGACCCATTCTGGATCTTTCAATTCTGAAAACCTATCTGCAAGTACCAAAATTCAAGATGCTAACACTACAGCAGCTTCTTCCCATGCTGGGCAAGAATACTTGGCTAGTAACGTTGGACCTCAAGGAGGCATACCTGCATGTCCCTATCAGACAAAATTGCAGAAGATCCCTCCGCTTCATTGCAGGTTCAACGCATTACCAATTCTCTGCACTGCCCTTTGGCTTATCTACTGCGCCCAGGGTCTTCACAAAAAGCCTGGCACCAGTAATTGCATACTGCAGACAAAGAGGAATTCAAATATACCCATACCTGGACGACTGCCTCATTCAAGCAGAAAGCAAGGACATTCTTTTAAAGCATCTGGCATTTGTCAAACACCTTCTAAGTTGCCTAGGGTACACAGTAAACGAAAAGAAATCAAAACTAGTGCCCTCACAAAACATAATATTCCTGGGTGCCAGCTTGAATACAACGGCCCAGATGGCTTATCTCACGCCAAGCAAGCAACAACAGCTGACTCAATATTTCAAAATAATGGTAACAAAGACCCAACTCCCTGCAAGAAGAATTCTGCAGGCCTTGGGATTCATGGCATCTTGCATACTACTAATACCATTTGCAAAACTGCATATGAGGAAATTACAATGGTACCTGAAAAGCATATGGACTCAGCACAGCCACAGCTTGGAAACAATGATACCACTCATTCCCTGCCTTCAACAGGAGTTTCTATGGTGGGCACAGGCATGTCACCTCAATAAGGGTCAACCTTTCACCTTACCCACAGCTAGGGCAAACTATGACAACAGATGCATCGGACTATGCCTGGGGAGCACACATGGCAGGACAGTGCATTCAGGGCAAATGGACTACAGATCAAAGGCATCTGCATATCAATCAAAAAGAAATGCTAGCAGTACAGAATGCCCCAACAGCTTTCAAGGACCTCTTACACCCAGGACAACTAATAATAAAGACGGACAATACCACAGTAATGTGGTACATAAACAAGCAAGGGGACACACATTCCTACCCTCTATGCAGGCAAGCAATGACCTTGTGGAACACAGCACTGTCTTATCAGGTTCAGTTACAAGCACAATTCCTGCCAGGAAAGAAAAACACATTGGCAGACGACCTAAGCAGAAACATCATGGATCCACACGAGTGGGAACTAGATCCACAAGTATTTGCAATGATAGCTCAAAAATGGGGATGCCCAGACATAGATCTGTTTGCCAGCCCCCAAAACTACCAACTTCAAAAGTTTTGCACAAGGACATTCCATCCACAAGCTTGGAAAGTGGACGCCCTCTCATTCAGTTGGAAAACATTAACAGTGTATGCCTTTCCTCCACTGCCTCTTCTAGCAAAGGTACTGCTGAAAGTCAGATTAGAGAGGCCACAAATGATACTCATTACACCAGACTGGCCATGCCAGCATTGGTATCCAATTCTAAGGAACCTGTCCCACCATGGATTTTACCACAAATTCCTCACCTGCTCACCCAGCGAGACAATCAGATTCTACACAGCCAGCTCAAGACTTTAAACCTGGCTGCATGGCAAATTACCTAAACAACCAGCAAACTCCTCTATCCAAAGCTGTTATGGATGTCATTCTGGAGGCCAGGAGTCCCAGCACCAGGAAAACCTATTCAGACAAATGGAAAAGATTTTGCGCCTGGAACTAGGCTAAAGGCCAAAATCCCCTTGATCCAAACATTCCTCAGATTCTACAGTATTTAACTGAGATGTTGCACAAAGGACTTTCCTTTTCATCTATTAAGATCCACGCCTCAGCAATTTCAGCTCATTACAACACGGATCCTCCTTTATTCTCACATCCACTCCTAAGACAGTACCTCAGAGGGGCTAAGAACATAAGACTGCCCAGGAGAGCACCAACACCTACTTGGGATCTCAACTTTGTTCTGGAAAAGCTTACACTGCCGCCCTTTGAACCAGCGTTGTTAGCTGATTTAAAATTTCTTACATGGAAAACTACCCTGCTACTAGCAATAATGTCAGCTAGAAGAGTCTCAGAGCTACAAGCACTAATGGCAGTGGAGCCTTTCCTCATTTTTCATCAAGACAGCATCTCTTTAGGAACTAATCCTTCCTTTATGCCAAAGGTGGTATCCAGTGTGGCCCTAAACCAAACCATTCATTTGCCCACCTTTTTCCCAAATCCCCAGAACAAATGAGAAAGACTCCTGCACTCTTTGGACATTCACAGGCAATTACGTTACTACTTGGATAAAACTAAGGCTTTCAGAAAATCTGACCAGCTCTTTGTAGCCTATGTTCCAGGATCACAAGGAAAAGCTATCTCAAAACAGACCATTTCTAAATGGATAGGGCATTGCATACATTTCTGCTACACGCATCATGGGAAACCGGTACCTGCTTAACATTAGGTCCCACTCCACCAGGGCTACATCTACATCAGCAGCCTTTCTCAGGGGAGTGCCAACCAAGGATATTTTGGATGCTGCAACTTGGAGTTCAGTGCACACCTTCACCAAACACTACCACTTACCCCTATATTCTAAGACTAGAGCTGGTTTTGCCACTGCAGTTTTGCAGGGCCTACTAACTTCTTCTAACCCTGTTTAACTCCACCACCCATCCTTGGCTTTGGGATTCAACCCAAGTGTGATGACTGCAGCAGGGTAACACGATGAACATAGTACAGTTTTATACCTACCATAAATGTAGATGTTTGAGTGTTCACCCTGCTGCATTCCAGGTTACCCTCCCTCCATCCCCTCTGAACTAGCTGAACTTATCTATACCACTCTATCCTATACAACCTCTGTGGTGTATTTGCTTGTGCCTGAAGGTATTGTTTTATTTTTATATAGCGATATATATATATATATATATATATGTATATATATGTGTGTGTGTGTGTGTGTGTGTGTATATATATATATATATATATATATATATATATATATATATATATATATATATATATATATATATTGCCTACCTATTGGGGGCACCTGACATCTGGGGCAAGAATAACTGAAGAAAATGGCGTTGGATACCTCTTGTATACCCCTGGCGCACTGACGTCAGGGAAGAAGCGACAGCAACCGACGCCGGACCAAGACTTTGGAACTCAGGCCAACTGTGGGACCGACTGACGGCAGGATAACCCAAGTGTGATGACTGCAGCAGGGTGAACACTCAAACATCTACATTTATGGTAGGTACAAAACTGTACTTTTTGTTACTTGCCTGTTACACAGTCTGGGATTCACTATAATCCTTCAGAAATCAGTTCTGATGCCATTTCAGGATCATATTTTCCTTGGATTCCAACTTCAGACTGTTCCCATGTTGGCCTATTTTGCCTTCCTGGGACCTCAGTTTTGTACTTGAAAAATGCTCTCATGGCTATTCCTCCTTTTTTAGTTTATCACAGAAACCATGTTCCTCTTCATACGAATCCTTCCCCAAGGTAGTCTGTGAGTTGTCCTTTTATCAGTTTATTCATCCGTCTTTTTTCCATCACTGCAGTCTGCCAGTGAAAATTTTATTCACACCTTGGATTTGTATAGCTAGTTCAGATATTATTTGGATGTTATTCACAAATCTGAGCAGTTTTTTTGTTTTCTTTCATCCCAGATCTTTGGGTTTGGGTGTTTCTAAGTAAGCTCTCTCCTCGATTTCTGAGGCCATTTCCTTTTGTTGTTGTTTTCATGCCAAATGTCTTTCCTCATCTGTAAAGGTGCATTCTCTTAGGACAGTTGCCTCCTCTGGTGCCTTTTTCAAGGGTCTGGATACCAGTTCCATCTCTGAGGTTGCTACTTGGTCCTCTGTTCATACTTTCACTAAGCATTACAAGTTGGATGTTATTACCAGGGCCAGGCATGCTTTGCCAGGTCTATTCTGCATGGGTTTGTAGAGGGCTCTTCTATGCCTTCCTCCTCTCAGGCTTCCTCTTAAGCTATTTTAGTCTCCCTTGGGTTAAAGAATACTGCAACAGTGGTATGGAAGGACATAGTGCAGTTGTGTAAAATCTTACCATAACAGTAGAAGTGCTTCTCTTCACTGTTGCAGTATTCTGTCCTTTGCTGTCACTCTTTCTGTCCTAGTTCATACCCTGTATTTTTGTTGCCCTCCTGGCTGAGAGGTTCCTTTTCCTCTTTCTTTTTTTCCTTCTGTTTGCATGTTCTCCTTGCCCCTGAGGGTATTCTGTTCCTCCTGGGGCTTCTTCAGTTCTTAGTGTGTATGTCGTCAGTTACCTTTATGCTCCACACCTTGTGTGGGGAGCATACATGTGATGCACGGCACCTATAAGAATTAAAGGCATTGGTGTTACTGGATGTATGATGGGCTGTCCTTGGCAGGAGTTCTCCTTAGGTAAAGAATACGGCAACAGTGAAAAAAGGTCATCTACTGTTATGGTAAGATTTCACACAACAGTACTTTGTGTACAGCCTTTTTACAATTTTCAGTGGATAGCTCCATCTGTTTGCTTTCGGTGATAATTTCTGAAATGTTTTTATCAACTGGAGTAAAGTGCTGTGCTTTTGCTATAGTGAAGTGGCCATTTCTCTCACACAGATAGTCAGTGAACAGTACATAAACTCACCCATACCTCTACAAGCTCACACTAAGGCAACATATGCTGAGGTTGTAAAAAGTAAAACTAATTCTCCAAGTTTCCATGAATCAGAACTAGAGAGCCTTGGCAGCTATCTCCTAGCACAGCTCCACCATACTCGCATAAGTCAGCGGGTTACCAGGTTGCAAATTGCAGATTTTCCATGGCTATTTGTTATGCACATACAAGAGAAATATTGTGGTAGTTAGTGATTCTTTTAGCAGGCACTATGAATCAAGGCAGGGTGATAGTTGCCTTTCCTGTGTCAGGATCTGAGTTGTCTTGATGCCATACAGTCCCTGAAAAAAAAAAAAAAGTATGATTATGACCTAGTGCTGACTCACATACATGTGAATGACCTGAAGCATTCTTTCCAAAAGAACATACAGAGACATGTTGCAGCTTGCCTTACATGTGTCAGGTGAAATCCTACCCTCACCCAGAATAATGCTCGGGTAGAAAGAGAAGGTGATTGTCTTTAATATTTGGCTAAGTAGCTTGTATCCTTCCTTAGCTTGAGATGTGATTATCAGTAGCCCAACTTGATTCACTAGGGATGGCCTGCATTGTTCCATGGATTCTGCATACTGGCCAAAGCACTTACTATTTCCATTGTGCTTTTTTAGGCCACGGCTTCCTTCTGGACATTCCAACATAACAAAAAAGATTGTAATAAATTGCATTCTGGACCACAAGAATGTATACTACTAGATCCTAAATGTCTTAACAGTAAATTGCTGGAACTTGAGGCTGTTCTACAACTTGAATATATCCATATCTGTGTTGTAACAGAGACTTTGTTTCAGGGTAAAGAAGTGACGCCAGAAGGAAGTAGTTTGTACACTAAAGCCAAAGTACAGTATGCTTTGTGTAGTGGACTTGGGGAGACATAACCTCATCTTCTACAAATTAAATCTTCTTACAGACTGGAACTTCTCTTCTGTCCGAATTTGCCTTTTTAGCCACTTCCATCTCCCTGCTCCCTAAGCCGGGATGCACATAAAGAGACCTCTGTTGCACCTTCACAAGGTAAGGGGCCAACAGCCAAAACTTCCTTCCATCAGAAAAGACCTGTATCTGGCCTAAAAGGGCATTCATGTGTGGTATACCTAGGACTTTCCTCTAACCTCAAGCCTTCCACTCAGCTAATAGCAAGCTCAAACTTTAATCCTCCAAGGACTACTTCAGTTACTTTCTTATTAGTGTTAATAACATGAAGAAAGTAAATATGCTCTTGGACAGTAGAAGCTTCGATCAGCTGAAAAGGCTTCTCTTGCACCCAAAACCGAAGTCTAACCCAAGGGTGCTATTCATGCTCACAGAAAATGACACACTCACATATGGCACAAAAACCTAGGGGAGAAAACCATCCCTACCCTCAGCCTCTAGCTATAGGGATAGATTTGCACCCCCCCCCCAAGCTAACCCTAGAGGATGGCACTGGTAGGCCCAATTTATCCAGAGGGTGCTCTACCAACAAGAAGACCAATCAGATGCCTGTAGGGAACCTCAAGTGGTGGTTGTTTGGGAGATTCCTTTCATCATGACCGAGGGATGGAGGACCCTACAGATGGAATGCCTCACCAATAGAAAAAGCACACAGTGGATCTAGGCATTCATAACCATGTCTTCTTTCCCAGGAATATCCAGAAGTCAGGAAACTGGTGGGCTGACTTATAGCACCAGTTTGATCAATCCTACTGTGGTACTTTTTTCTCCTTAGCCTTCCTGCCAACCCTCTCCCTATAAGCTTGGAGCATACCTTCTTAATATGTCTGTTAGCTGGAAGGTTGATCTGTCAAGTGGGGGGGGGGGGCGTCTGCCTCTGTGACTTCAGGTGCTGCTACACTGAATTTGGAGACAGAACTCAGGGAATCCAAGTATGATCCTGATAACACTTCCCCTCCTTCCCCACGTCTGTGCATTAGCTTGTGCAGGACATCTTAGGAAACGCCAGGTGGCCTACCTCCAGAAAAGCTTGGGCAACATAATAATAACGCTTTTGCACTGGGGGTGCACAGTTCTATCAGGATCAAAACACGTCCGATTTTTTTCTGGCCATTGAAATTTTACCTGGGCGGCACAATTCCAGGGCACTGCTATGGGCTAGGCTTGTAAAGGCCCCAGGGCCATTAGCCTTTCCTTAATGGAGGAAGATGCTAGTGTCTTGCAGGCCATTTCCAAAGGGATCGCTTTCTCCCTCTCTCTCTTCCAGTACACTTTTTTCTATCATCAGGGAAGGATATCTGCTGTGTCCGGAAGAGCCCTTTCCATTGGGACAGCTAGGCCCTCTACTAGCTCCATGCAAGGCGTACCTACCAAGAGAAAAAGGAACCTGACATCTGATCTTTTGTACTGTTTAACACCAGGCACTACTCCAGTTCAGTTTTTAGCACTATACCTTTTTTTCTCATGCTACTTAACCACCTTCTCTCTTTTAAGCTTTGAGAATCTTCCCACAAGTCAGGACTGCAGCAGTGAAACATGGAGAACATAGTACAGTTGTGTACACTTACCATAGAGGTTCGAGTGTATTCACTGTTGCAGTCATCTTTCCCTCCCTCCTTCCCCCTGTTGCCTTCAGGGAGGCTATTACTTTTTCTCATGTACTGAGGATCCCTTCTCTACACTCCTGCCTGCGTAGGGATCCTTGCCCTATCTGTCAGGTCTTGACCTGCTGTTCCTTGTGCCATGGATCCCTACTGTCCACTCCCTCCTGCCAAACGATCCTTACCCTATCCATCTGGCCTTGACCTGCTGCTTCTGTTGGGGGGCTCCAGACTACAAGGGGCAAAAAAGCAACTGAGTTAATGACACAGGTGGACTCCACTTATACCCCAGAGTACTGATGTCAGCCAAGGGTGTTTGCCAGTCGTAGGAGGAGGGATGACTTTTACTCTGGTAGTCAGGCCAGCCAAGGGCTTCCATGGCAGGAAATCCCACAAGTCAGGACTGCAACAGTGAATACACTCAAACATCTACATTTATGGTAAATGTTCATAAATGTACTTTCCCTCCAAATGAAAAAATAAAAGTAAAAAATCGATATAATTACTCACAATAGTAATGCCCTCTCTAGTTTACTACCCAAAACTCTCTCTCAGACTGTCTTAATCCTTGCCCCCTTAACTCTCAGATTGCATCTTTACAACCAATCCATTGTCCTCTTAACATTTTCTAATCCTAATTTACAACAAAGATAAACCCAAGTTAAATAAGATGTCCCTAACTCAGATTATTTTGTTATTCCTTCTCACTCTACTAGCCTTTATCACCAGTTATCAAATTCACCTCCTTCAGATGGTTTAAGACATCAACCAGTCCTCACAAAGAATGTCAACATCTACCCAGCCTGTCTTTCTGCATAACACCCTATCTCTGCAAACAGACCATATCTGATTTAGTTATCTATAAATATCGTAAAACTAAGTATTCAAATTTACAATCAGATACCAAGCCAAGACCAAAATATGACTGGCCAACACTCTTCTTCTGTAAAATATCAGTTTAAAAAGTTAGTGGGGCTATTCACCCCAACCCAGGTCCCACTGTTCATAAAACCATCACTTCCATCCCCAAAATAAACCAGTCACCTAATACATCTCAACAAAAACAGTACTCAAACTCACCCTATTAAATATGAACGTAAAAAGCATGTGCAATAAAATCCATGACATACATGCCTATCTTGTCACATACATTCCTGATGTAGTCATAGCTGCCAAAACCTGGTTAAAAAGAGAAACAAAGGATAATGAAATCACCCCCAGGATGCAATATACTCAGGCATGACAGACAAAACAAGCATGCAGGTGCTGTAGCAGTCATCTTTAAAAACTCCCTAACCATCACCTACCTTCCACAGGAAAAACCCAAATTTTACTATGCTGAACTTCTAATAACACACCTAAAAATCAAAAGTAGGAAAGCTGTATGTTTAATAGCAATTTATATACCACCAGGGAATAACATTGGTACTGCTGAAAGCATCCTGTATTGGATATCCCAACAAATTAACTATGAAACTGTAATACTTGGAGACTTAAATGTAGACTGGCAACTTATAAATTCCACTGCACCCACTGAATCCATACACTTGTATAACTTCAGACAATTAATAACCACACCTACTAGAATCATCAAAACTTCAGGGAGACTTGGAGCCTTACAAACCAGACAAATTGACAAAAGTAAGCTGCCTCTCAGCGCAAGTCACCACATACCAACATAGACCATTAGAACTCACCATAGCCCAGAGAAACATATTATCTGTAGTCAAATGTATCCAATTTCAGCAGATATTTTCAGTGAAAATGCTAAAACACTATAACTGGAATGTAGAACAATGCAACTAGTTACTGCTGTAGAACACTTTAATAGCATATTCTTACAAACCTTAATCTAGCAACAGTACGTAATAAAAGAGTAAAGTCCAATCCCACACCATGGCTGACAAAAGAAATGAAAAAAATCATGATAAAAAGGGATAAAGTCTGGAAAAACTGGTATAAAAATAGAACTCAAAATGCCTTCCAGCAATTTTAAACATTTTAGAAAACTTGCAGAACTCCATGTCATACAGGATAAGCAAACATACTATACCAGTCTACAACCCAGAACTTTTTTCGTCATCAATAAATAAACTGCTCCACCCTGGCAAGATCACCACTCCCTCTCCAAAAACAGACAGTATGACAGACTCTAGACCCACCCAGTTTAATTCCTGTTTTTATACAGTCAATATTTTCTCTTACACACTAATACATCTGCTCCCTTCTCTCTACTCGTGTCCAGTCAAAACCATCCACAGATCTTCAGTTTTAGTCCAGTACCTACCTCACTCCTAATGAAGTTGCTCCTTAAACTAAAACTACTTCTGTAGCTGTAGACCAACTACTCTCAGACTACCTAAACATGGCCACAGAAGTCATAGCTTTCCCCTGTGTCCATACTAATTACTAGGTCCATAGCAGAAAGATATGTCCTGTCACTTGTGAAATAATCCTATATCATACCACTGAACAAAGTTGGCAAATCTGCAGAGTTTAATAACTACAGACCAATAGTGATCCCCCCCAAGATATTGGAGAAATGCATCCATATGCAGCTGATGCAGTACCTAACCTCAAATAACCTGCACTCCGAAATACAACATGGCTTTAGGCCCCAGCACAACACCACTACTGCACTACTACATTTTTTTCAATATAATCAACATAGAAACATTGCTTGTGCCTACCATGTTCTTAGACTTGTCAAAGGCATTTGATACTGTCTCTCACCAACATTCACCTTTCCTCAGTAAGACTTTCACAATACTTATTTTTGTGGTTTCTTAGTTACCTGTCTGGAAGACAACAAGCCATTAAATGGCAACATACCTACTCATCTTTTCAACCAGTTACTACAGGTGTCCCTCAGACTGTATCCTGGGTCCTCTCCTGTTTAATATATTTATTAATGACCTCCACTCACCATGCTAGTTTAGTTCAGTATGCAGTCTTCTCAACATTAATATGTGTGACCTCAACAATAAATAAGCTCCAAGATTTTACCCAAAAGTCTATCTCCTCTGTAGAAATCTAGCTCAAAGAATCAAACCTTCTACTCAACCCAAAGAAAACCAAGTTAAAGCTTTTTACCTCAAAAAAGTTGTCAAAATCAAACGCAATCTTTTACCATAAAGTCAGAAACTAATACGGTCATTGAAACTGTAACTCATAGTAAACGCCTAGGCATTACAATAGATAATCTCAAATATGACCAGCATATACTGTGCACCATTAAATCTACACACTAGAAACTGGGCCCCCTTTATAATATCTGTGGATCCCTTACAGATATTGCAAGAAAAACTCTAGTCACCACCTTATTGCCGACTCTTGTACGCTGCTTCTATCCTAACAAACTTAAGCAATGCTCAAAGAAACTTGACTCCTACTACAATAAAATAGCTAAATTTGCAACCGATCTCCCTCACAGGACCCACCATAGTCATAGCTTAATGCAGTTAAGCTGCCTTGAATTGCACATCTACCTAACATATCCACAACTAACTACAGTACAAACTCATTCATCATCCAGAAAAATGACCTACATAACAAAAGATGTAAAGTTGTTCTATCTCACCGTTCATTCTTACTGATGGGTTCAGAGCCGATCCTCTGCTCCAACTCTGCCAACTGCAAAAGCTCAAGATGTTCTTCGTGTTTCACGGTTGCGGTCATTACATTTGGGTTATCTGCTTGCAGGTAGCCCTCAGTCGGCCTGATTAACAAAGTCTCGAGTCCTACGTCGGGTCGTCAGGGGTATACAACATGCAGCCGATGCCATTACATCAGTCTTTCTTGCCGTGCGGTGCCCTAAGCAGAAGCAGTTAGCAAGTGCCGGTTGGCCGACTCCCAAAATTTTCGTTTTCGAGTTTCAGAACCGAAGTCTTCAACTAAAGCTAAGTACCCCATTGGGGAATCTTTTTCTTGCTCCTTACCGATGTCAGTAAAAGTTAATAATTGCATTACTTGTGGAAAGCAAATACCTCATAAAGATTTTTATTCGTACTGTATTGCTACTGTTGGCCGAAGGAGGAGAAGAGGTGGAAGACATGGCCAAAGGCAGGAAGAGAAGAGAAAGGCTAGGACTGTGGTAGTGAGGGTCGGAACTTTGAATGTTGGCAGTATGACTGGTATAGGGAGAGAGCTAGCTGATATGATGGACTGAAGGAAGGTTGGTATATTGTGTCTGCAAGAGACCAGATGGAAGGGGAGTAAGGCTAGGTGCATCGGAGGTGGGTTCAAATTGTTTTATCATGGTGTGGATGGGAGGAGAAATGGCGTAGGAGTTATTCTGAAGGAACAGTATGCTGAGTGTGTTTTGGTGGTGAAAAGAGTGTCGAATAGAGTGATGTTTATGAAGCTGGAAATTGATGGTGTAATGATGAATGTTAGTGCGTATGCTCCACAAGTTGGGTGTGCAATGGATGAAAAAGAAAAATTTTGAAGTGAATTGGATGAAGTGGTGATGACTGTACCCAAGGGTGAGAGAGTGGTGATTGGAGCAGATATCAATGGGCATGTTGGTGAAGGGAACAGAGGGGATGAGGAAGTGATGGGTAGGTATGGTGTTAAACAAAGGAATGCAGAAGGTCAGATGGTAGTGGATTTTGCGAAAAGGATGGACATGGCTGTGGTGAATACGTATTTTAACAAGGGGGAGGTGCATAGGGTGACCTACAAGAGTGGAGGAAGATGCACACAGGTGGATTATATCTTATGTAGGAGGGCCAGTTTGAAGGAGATTGGAGACTGTAAAGTGGTGACCGGAGAAAGTGTAGTTAGGCAGCATAGGATAGTGGTTTGTAGGATAACGTTGGTTATTAAGAAGAGGAGGAGGAGTGTGAGGGCAGCACCAAGGATCAAGTGGTGGAAACTGAAAAAGGGTAATTGTGAGGTGGAGTTCAGGGATGAGTTAAGGCAGGCACTGGGTGGCAGTGAAGAGTTACCAAATAGCTGGTTAACTACAGCAGAGCTAGTAAGGGAGACGGCTAGAAAGGTGCTTGGTATCACATCTGGACAGAGGAAGGACGACAAGGAGACATGGTGGTGGAATGAGGAAGTACAGGAGAGTATACAGAGAAAGAGGTTGGCAAAGAAGAAGTGGGATTGTCAGAGAGATGAAGAAAGTAGACAGGAGTATAAGGAGATGAGATGCATGGCAAAGAGAAAGGTGGCGAAGGCTAAGGATAAGGCATATGAAGAGTTGTATGAAAGGTTGGACACTAAGGAGGGAGAAAAGGACCTGTACCAATTGGCTAGACAGAGGGACCGAGCTAGGAAAGATGTGCAGCAGGTAAAGGTGATAAAGGATAATGAGGGAAACATACTCACAAGCGAGGAGAGTGTGTTGAGGAGATGGAAAGAGTACTTTGAGGGGTTGATGAATGAAGAGAATGAAAGGGAGAGAAGGTTGGATGATGTAGGGATAGTGAATCATGAAGTACAATGGATTAGCAAGGAGGAAGTAAGGATAGCTATGAAGAGGATGAAGAATGGAAAGGCTGTTGGCCCAGATGACATACCTGTGGAAGCATGGAGGTGTTTAGGTGAAATGGCAGTGGAGTTTTTAACCAGATTGTTTAATGAAATCTTGGAAAGTGAGAGGATGACTGAGGAATGGAGAAAACGTGTTTTGGTACCGATTTTTAAGAATAAGGGTGATGTGCAGAGCTGTAGTAACTACAGAGGGATTAAATTAATCAGTCACAGCATGAAGTTATGGGAAAGAGCAGTGGAAGCAAGGTTAAAAAGGGACATGATGATTAGTGATCAGCAGTATGGTTTCATGCCAGGAAAGAGCACTACAGATGCGAACTTTGCTCTGAGAGTGTTGATGGAGAAGTACAGAGAATGTCGGAAGGAGTTGCATTGTGTTTTTGTAGACTTAGAGAAAGCATATGACAGGGTGCATAGAGAGGAGTTGTGGTATTGTATGAGGAAGTCAGGAGTGTCAGAAAAGTATGTAAGAGTGGTACAGGATATGTACGAGGGTAGTGTGACAGTGGTGAGGACTGCGGTGGGAGTGACGGATGCGTTTAAGGTGGAGGTGGGGTTACATCAAGGATCAGCTCTGAGCCCTTTCTTTTTTATTTGCAATGGTGATGGACAGGTTGACAGACGAGATCAGACAGGAGTCCCCATGGACTATGATGTTTGCAGATGACATTTTGATCTGTAGTGAGAGTAGGGAACAGGTGGAGGAGATCCTGGAGAGATGGAGATATGCTCTAGAGAGAAGAGGAATGAAGGTCAGCAGGACTAAGACAAAATGTGTGTGTGTGAATGAGAGGGAGGATAGAGGAATGGTGAGGATGCAAGGAGTAGAGGTGGCGAAGTTGGATGAGTTTAAATACTTGGGGTCAATAGTTCAGAGTAACGGTGAGTGTGGAAGAGAGGTGAAGAAGAGAGTACAGGCAGGATGGAGTGGGTGGAGAAGAGTATCAGGAGTGATCTGTGACAGACGAGTACCTGTAAGAGTGAAAGGGAAGGTCTACAATAGGGTAGTGAGACCAGCTATGTTATATGGGTTGTAGACAGTGGCATTGACAAAAAGGCAGGAGTTTGAGCTGGATGTGGCAGAATTAAAGATGTTAAGATTTGCACTGGTTGTGACGAGGGTGGACAGGATTAGGAATAAGTATATTAGAGGGTCAGCCCAGGTTGAAGGTTTGCAGACAAAGACAGAGAGGCACAATTACATTGGTTTGGACATGTGCTGAGGAGGGATGCTGAGTATATTGGGAAAAAGATGCTAAGGATGAAGCTACCAGGTAACAGGAAGGCCTAAAAATAAGGTTTATGGATGTGGTGAGAGAGGACATTCAGGTAGTTGGTGTGACAGAGCAAGATGCAGAGGACAGGAAGAAATGGAAACAGGTAATCTGCTGTGGTGACCCCTAAACAGGCAAAAGAAGATGATGACTGTATTCTTTGCCTAGGCCCTGACCCCGACGTACCTTGCTGTCGGTTTTGTGCTTTATTTAATCAGCGCACTATCCGTCCTCGGTATATTTTCGCCTCTAAATATTTTGGTTCTCTTTTTAATTATCCAGAAATATCATCGATTAGCCATCCGACTACCGGGATTCCGAAGAAATGCAAAGATAAAGACAGAGACAGGCCACCAAGGTCCAAAACTGCCAACGACGCTTCTCCTAAGCCAATCGCCAGTTCGCCGGTACTCGGTGAGACGCTTTCATAGCCCCTGATACCCGTTACTTCAGATTCGCAGGCCTCTACTGAGACCCATTCGGAGTCTGGTGTGCAGCGAGATGCTTCAACTGTGGAACCCACAGATGTCTCTACCTTGGATGGGTCCGAAGCCGCTGTGCAGGCACTGGCCTCTGAGGGTGTATTCCAGCCTACGGACTTGCATATTAAACCGACGCTTCCTTCTTTACTTGGGCCTAAATCTCGATCCATGTCTAAAAAACTGACGTCCAGGCCACATGCTCAGGCCTCTAGGCCTGAAAAACAAATAAGAATGGCTGAAGATCTAATAACTCTAATCGGGTTGCCAACCTCCCTCCCTCCCCCCTTTCTAAGAGGCCTAGGACTGAAATTGATTATGAATCTTCTGATCAGGATTCTGTTTTCTTTCTGACTCTTCTGATTATCTGGATTTGCCCTTACCTACTTATGAGAATTCTGATGCAGAGGACTCTATTTCCTCTGCTTCCTCTCCTTAGGATTTTTCTTTTGGGGAAACCTTACATACTCTAAGGCAGCATTTCCAGTGGGAAAGCCAGGATTTTTCTGATTCAAAAAAGAGACTTGGGGATTTCCTTCTCCTACCTCAGCATAGGCTTTTAGCTATTCCTCCTGTACTAGACAATGTTGATGATGCTTTCTCAGAATCTAGTTTGGCCCCTGATTCCCTGCCTCCTGCTTGCATAAAACCTGACAGATACTACAGGGTCCCTGAGTCACACAAGTTCCTTTTCAAAAATCCTATTGCAGATCCAGAGACTATTTCACAGGGGCCCAAGGGCATTAAGGCTTCTACTGCTAAAAATCTTACCCCTTCTGATAGAGACTCCAGGGCGCTGGATAGATGGGGTAAGAAGGTTTACACTTCTGCAACCTTGGCCGTTAGGGCTTTAAACTGCCAGTTTCATATGTTAAAATATCAGCAACATGTTATTGGACTGCTTAAACAGAAAATGATGTTGATTCATGACTGTGTGGAAAATAAAGAATTACAGGATTTAATGCATTCTGCCGAACAAGTTGGAAAACATACTTTGCAATGTGGTTTTGATTCATTAGAGGCCTCTTGGAGGGCTGCTGTTACTGGGTCTGTGCTCAGAAGGCAAGCTTGGTTTAAGGAGCAATCTTTGCCTGATCATGTTAAAGCTAAATTGTTGGATGCTCCTTTAAATCAGGACCGCCTTTTTGGCAACAAGGCTGAGGAAGTTCTTAAAAAGTTGGAAGGTAAACCTAAATCTATGCAAACTGTTAAAGATTTTGTACAAGTTTATCCTCCTAGATTTAGTAGGCACTGGTCCTCTAAGAATTGGTCCTTTCCAGCCCCTTCCAGGTCTTCTCAAGCCAAATCCAGACACAGCAAAAAACCCAGATTTCAGTCCCAGGGGACTCACAGAAGTAAGCAGTGGGGGGCCTCCACTTCCAAGTCTGGGAATAATAAGACTCCCCCTATGGTAAACTGTCTCAATGACTTCCTTTTAAAATTTCCAAGCACTTATCAACTGACTGCCCCTTTGGGGGGAAAGATTGCTCTTCATGCAAAGAATTGGGAACTCATTACCCAGGACAAATGGGTTTTAAATATAATGTCCCAGGGATACAGATTTCACTTCCACACATTGCCAACACCAAGTGGGTAGCTGGACCTACCCCCAAATCAGTGGGCAGAGGCCCAAAAACAACTACTTTCTCTCTTAAGCATGAGGGCTATTCAGCTGGTACCAGAAGAGGAAAAGGGACAAGGTTTCTACTCGAGACTTTTCCTGGTACCCAGAAAAGACAATTCATGGCGTCCTATCCGGGATCTGTCTACTCTAAACATCTTTTTGGAGATTTCAAAATTCAAGATGCTGACTCTTCACCAATTACTTCCTATGCTAGGCAAAGATGCCTGGTTGGCAACACTAGATTTAAAAGAAGCATACCTGCACATCCCAATCAGGGAATCTTGCAGAAGATATCTACGCTTCAAAGCAGGCTACACGCACTATCAGTCCTCTGCACTGCCCTTTGGCTTATCTACTGCACCCAGGGTATTCACAAAGTGCCTAGCTCCAGTTATTGCATTTTGCAGGCAAAGAAATATTCAAATATACCCATACCTGGACGATTGTCTAATTCAGGCTGAAAGCCAGGACATACTTTGGAATCATCTGGCCTTTGTAAAAAGGGTTCTAACTTGTCTGGGGTACACCATAAACTAAAAGAAATCACACCTGGTACCCTGTCAACAAATTATATTCCTGGGAGCAAGCTTGAATACATCTTCCCAGATGGCTTACCTCACGCCAGAAAAGCAAGTTCATTTGACAACGTACTTCAAACAAGTGGCCACAAAAACCCTGCTATCTGCAAAACAAATACTGCATGCCTTGGGGTTCATGGCCTCCTGCATTCTTCTAATTCCATATGCATGACTGCATATGAGGAAACTACAGTGATATCTATAAAGCCTATAGTGTCAGCATTCTCAAGACCTAGAAACAATGATTCCTATCATACCTTGCCTACGCCTAGAGATCCTTTGGTGGGCAGAGGCCTGCCATCAAAACAAGGGACTACCTTTCACACCACTCCATGCGGACCAAAATCTAACAATAGATGCATCAGACTATGCATGGGGGCTCACCTGACAGGGAAGTGCATTCAGGGCAAATGGAACCCAAGTCAAAGGCACCTGCATATCAATCAAAAATAAGTGTTAGCTGTACAGAATGCTCTGACAGCCTTCAAGGCCCACATTCTTCCAGGACAACTAATGGTAAAGACGGACAACACCGCTGATATGTGGTGCATAAACAAGCAGGGGTGTACACATTCCTACCCCCTCTGCAAACTAGCCATGGCATTGTGGAACAGCGTTGAGCTACCAAGTGCACCTACAAGCTCAATTCCTGCCAGGAAAATTAAATACACTGGCAGACGGACTAAGCAGAAACCTCATGGACCCTACACTAGTGGAAACTGGAAGCAAGGATTTTCAAGATGTTGACAAGTAAATGGGGAGCCCAGATATAGACCGGTTTGCCTCTCCCCATAACTACCAATTGGACAAATTTTGCACAAGGACTCCCCACAAACAAGTCTGGAAAGTGGATGCTCTGTCCTTCAGCTGGAAAAACCTATCCGTCTATGCCTCCCCCCTCTGCCTCTGCTCTCCAAAGTACTACTAAAAATCAAACAGGACAAACCAAGGATGATTTTGATTGCTCCAGACTGGCCGTGCCAACACTGGTACTCCCTCCTGCGCAGTGTGTCATGGTTATCTCCATGGCACCTGCCTCAGACTCCTTCCCTGCTGTCTCAGCAGGAGAACCAGATTCTGCACCCTCAGCTTCCAACACTGAACTTGCAGCCTGGCTAATTACTTAATCTCTCCTTTACCATCCCTCGGCAAACTTCTGATGGATATCATTTTAGAGGCAAGGAGGCCTAGTACCAGAAAATCTTATGGTGAAAAATGGAAAAGAGTCTGTGCCTGGAACCTCTCTCAAGGGATGAGCACACCAGCACCCAATTTACCTCCGATTTTACAATACTTAACTGAGATGCTTCACAAGGGCCTGTCTTTTTCCTCCATTAAAATCCACGCCTCAGCCATTTCAGCTCATTATAACACAGAACCACCTCTCTTCTCTCATCCACTGCTCAAGCAGTTCCTCAGAGGGGCCAAAATGTGAGACCACCCAGGAGAGCTCCAACCCTAGCCTGGGACCTTAACTTTGTCTTGGAGAAACTCACTCTACCTCCTTTCAAGCCAGCAGCTACTGCAGACTTAAAATTTCTTTCTTGGAAAACAGCTTTCCTTTTAGCAATCACTTCAGCTAGAAGGGTATCTGAATTACAGGCCCTTATGGCAGTGGAGCATTTCATTATCTTTCATGCGGACAGGGTGTCCCTCAGGACCAATCCATCCTTCATTCCCGAGGTGGTATCCAGTGCGACTCTTAATCAGTCTATTCATTTGCTAACTTTCTTTCCTAATCCACGGAATAAAGGGGAACGGATACTGCATTCCTTAGATGTGCACAGACAACTTAGATTCTACCTGGACAGGATTAAACCTCAAAGGAAATCTGAACAACTGCTGGTGGCATTTGCTGCAGGGGCAGAGGGGAAGACCGTTTCAAAGCAAACCATTCCTAAATGGATAAGCCATTGCATTAATTTCTGCTGTAAGCACCATGGAAAACCTATCCACCAAGGGATCAGACCTCACTCCACCAGGGCTGCATCTACCTCTAGGAGTCCCTACCAGCGGCATCCTACAAGCTGCTACCTGAAGTTATGTACATACTTTCACCAAGCATTATCATTTGCCAATTTTCTCTAAATCCAGAGCTGGCTTTGCCACTGCAGTCTTGCAGGGCCTTATAGCTGGCCCTAATGCTATCTAAATTCCTCCTCCCAACCATAGCTTTGGGAAACTACCCAAATGTAATGACTGCAACAGTGAAACATGAAGAACATAGGACAGTTGTGTACACTTACTATAAATGTAGATGTTCGAGTGTATTCACTGTTGCAGTCCTGGTTACCCTCCCTCCAGCCCCCTAACTTCTTTTGGCTATATCTCTACTTTCCTTTACTATGCTTAAAAGCCTTTTTGGTGTATTTGCTTTTTTGTTGGAGGTATATCTTTGTGCTTTTATGTTTAATTGCTTCCCATTAGCGGGGCACCTGATATCTGGGGCAAGAAAAACTGATGTAATGGCGTCGGCTGCATGTTTTATACCCCTGACGAACTGACAACATGGAAGAAGGGACCGCAACCGACGCAAGACCCTCTAGGTTTTTCGGCCTTGACTGCCCTGATGTCTTTGATGCCGACCGAAGGATCTTGGGGCCGACACTCACCGGTCAGGTCTGGGGAGGATAGTAGGACTGACTTGTCGGTGCAGACTTTACCTCTCTGGGCTTCGGCTCGAGTGAGTTCGGCCCCAACCTGTGGTTCAGAGCCCTCCATACCAGCGCAGATGATTTCCATCGAATCTTCGGATCCGCGGGACCGAGGAGCCTTCAAGGCTATGAGGAGGGCTTTGTCCGCTCTGACTACAACTCCATCAGTTCGAGCAGCTCCCTCCACAAAAGCACCGGTATCTGCCTCTTCAACATGCACTCCATTGAAGCGTAGAGATCCTGAGCCTCAGGAAGCCCCATTGGGTGAGCCATGTTCTTCTGAGACCTCTCCAGAAGCTCCCACTGAAGAAGTGCCTAGGAAGAGACTCTGAAAGAGGAAGCATCTGGACTCCCTACAGGAGTCTGTCACTTCTAATACTGACTTGGATGAGTCAGAAGGGTCCCCACGGTCCCCCTCAGAAGATATCTCCTTTGAAGATATCTTAGCGATTCTTAAACAGAGGGGTGGCTGGAAATCCCTTAACCCTTCTGATGATGAGTCAGTCCTTCTGAAGGCTTTTGGGTCTCAACCCTCCACCTCTTGGGTGTCTCCATCCTTCGATGAGTTGCTCGAATTACTCATTCAAAAGGGCATGGGAGTTCCCAGACACCACGGAGCCTGTGCCCAGGAGGCCTAACAAATTTATAACTAGCCCTCAAGACAGACTTTACCTTACTAAAGGAGTACCTGTTGATGCTATGGTGGTGGCAGCAGCCACCAAGACGGAATTATCAGAGACGTCTTCATCTGTTCATCTTCCTAATAGAGAATCCAGGATTATGGACAGATATGGGAAGCATATGTTTAGTTCACCGGCCTTCGTCCTTTGATCGCTGAACTACCTCACTCATTTTACTAGGTTACAAAGGAATCTCCTGAAGGAGCTATGAGATACCCTGTCAGGTTCAGCAGCTGTGAGAGTTTCGGATAAAGTAACTTCTCAGCTCTCCACTCTTAATTTTATAGTGAATTCTTCCATGCGCCTGTTGTCATATGCAGCTGATGGTACGAGCAGAGCTGCAGGTACAGGAATCGCTCTCAGGAGACATTCCTGGATGCGCTTATGTTCATTTGCGGAACCCTTTGTCTTCCTTCATTAACACCCCCTTTCATGGTGTGTCCATTTTCGGACCTAAGGTAAAGGAAACACTTACCAGGAGTGAAAGACAGAAAGACCTTGTCTGCTGTCTGAGAACATTTTTCTACACCGAATAGACCTTACCACAAAGGGAGGGGAGGTAGAAAGATATGGTTCCGTAAATCTCAAGGATCTTTCCAGAACACTCGTGGTGAACCCCCCCCCACTAGAGGCAGAGGAGGGGGGTAATAATGGAAGAGGTCACCCACGTGGCAGAGGGGGTCTGCAGAAGCAAAACGACAGAGATCAGTTCTTTGGCAAGCCCTATCAGCACTCTTGAGAGGAGGCCCGACTGTTCATCTTTGGAGGCAGTCTGGAGACACTTATCTTTGTACCTAGATACCTGGCTAAAAATAACAAGAGACAGCTGGATACAAAGCATAATATCCAGAACATACTCGATTCCCTTTGCCACTCAACCTCCTCTAGTAAAGAAAATCCCAGATGTTCCAGCCAGTCACAGGGACCAAGCAGCCTTAGAGGTCCAAAGGTTGCTGGACAAATGAGTCATCCATCCAGTCCCAGCAGACCAGAGAGGATCCGGAACTTACTCAAGGTTTTTTTTAGTTCCAAAAAAAGCAGGACTGGAGACCTATTCTAGACCTAAGCAGACTAAACAAGTCAGTAAAAAAGACAAAGTTCCAGATGGTCACGCTTCAGTCAATACTCCCCTTTCTGGGGAAAGACAATTGGATGTGCTCGATAGATCTTCAGGATGCGTACTACCACATAGAGATAGACAGACCATCCAGGGATCATCTACGCTTCCGGCTGGGAGACAGCCATGATCAATTTTGCGCTCTACCCTTTGTTCTCACTGCAGCTTGCAGAGTGTTCACCAAATGTATGGCATTAGTCAGCGCTCACTTGAGACGGTTAGGATTCCAGGTGTTTCCATATCTAGATGACTGGCTCCTCATTGCCACCACCAAGCATCAACTTGTTCATGCAAGGGACACAACCTTAAATCTCTGCAATCATTTGGGAATTATCATCAACTCAGAAAAATCTGCCTTATCGCCATCGCAACAGACCATATTTATAGGAGCAGAACTAAACACAGTTTCAGTGACATTAAGTCTGCCTCAAGAAAGAATTTGTCTCTTACAAAAATAAATATTAAATCTGCTTCCGAGGAAAAAAGCCTCAGTCTCAATGGTACTCAAATTGCTAGGATCGGTGGCGGCAGCAGTCATTGCCATTCCCCTCACTCAAATGCACATGAAAGTTCTATAATGGCTCCTATTCTCTCAGTGGTCCTTTCAGGAGCTTCCAGTGTCACACCAAATTATCATAACAAATGTGTGTAAAAAGGACCTTGTATGGTGGCTGGTGTCTCAACATGCATCTCGGGGACGTCCATTCATTCTACCCAATCCCATAGCCACGGTAACCACAGATGCTTCCTTGATTGGGCGGGGGGGGGGGCGGCATTATCAGGGAAAAACAGCCCAAGGCATGTGGAAGAAACACAAGGCTCATCTGTGTATAAATCTTCTGGAGATGAGAGTGATACTTCTAGTGTTGCAGTCCTTTTAAGACTCTCTACCTCTGGGAACAATTGCAGTTCAGACAGACATCATGTCAGTGGTCTGGTACATCAACAAACAAGGAGGAACCAAATCCTACTCTATGTCAAGAGGCCACGAGAGTATGGCAGTAGGCAATCTCCACCCAGCGCTTTCTGATAGCAGTGCACATCCTGGGGAAATCCAATGTGATAGCATACAAGCTTAGCAGGGCAATTCTACTGCCTCACGAGTCGTCCCTAAAGGAACAAGTAGCAGAAAGGATATTACACAAGTGGGGCCAGCCTTCCTGCAGTCTCTTTGCATCCCCAACAAACAAGAAATGCAGCAGCTACTTTGCCTGATTCCTCTGCCAGGGGATGCCCCAAGGGATGCACTGGTGCACAATTGGCCCCTGGGTCTCCTTTTTGCCTTTCCTCCTTTCCCAAAGTATTACAGAAAGCAAAACTTCTGGGAAGGACCATGAACTTAATAGCCCCTTACTGGCCTCGGCAGGTTTGGTTTCCCTTCTTCCATCCTCATCTTTTGGAAGAACTCTGGATCCTGGACCCAGTTCCGGATCTGTTGCCCCATTCATCGGGTCTTTTCATCCTTCTCTTTATTCCCTCAAACTGACAGCTTGGCTGCTCCAATTCCCACAATAGCCAGGATTTACAACCTCTCAGCTGAGGCCCAACATATTATAACATCCTCTCATAAACCATCCACCAGAAAGTTATATATTAGCAAATGGAAGAGATTTTCTTTATGGGCATCTCAGAATGATGTTGATCCTTATCTAACTCCGATCCCATCTATATTGGAATTTCTAGCTAAACTTTTCAGTGAAGGAGCTGTGGCAGCTACCATCAAAGTTCAATTAGCAGCAATCTCGAACTTTCATCTTGGCTTCCAAGGCTCCAATGTCATGTCACATCAACTCGCTAAAGCCTTTCTTAAAGGGACCATTCATTTGAGGCCACCAATCAGAGCTCCAGTCATGCCATGGAATCTAAATTTTGTTCTCTCTAGAATCATATTACTTCTTTTCGAACCCGCCTTGTTTTGTCCTTTGAAATTCCTTTCATGGAAGACTATTTTTCTAATAGCCATTACTTCTGATCAGAGGATTTCTGAGCTGCAGGCATTGACCATCAAACCTCCTTATCTATTTTTCCATAATGACACAGTTATGCTCAGAACTTATCCATCATTTTTACCAAAAGTTTGTTGAGAGACCAATCTTAACCAATCCATTGAGTTGCCCGTTTTCTTTCCTCAGTACACAAATAGGATGGAACACATGTTGCACAAACTTGATTCTCATAGACAACTCTGATTTTATCTGGATAGAACAAAACAATTTAGGTCAACGGATCAGCTCTTTGTTTCCTTTTCAGAGTCAAAAAAGGGTGCCCCAGTGACAAAAGTAACCTTGTCAAGATGGCTATCTGATTGCATTTCCTTCATTTATAGTTCAGAGAATGCTTCCTTGCAACAAAAAATAAAGGCCCACTGTACTAGAGCTGTTTCAACCTCATTACCCTTTTCTGCAAGGTTACCATTAGATTCTATTTGTGCAACAGCTATCTGGTCAAACCCTCATACCTTTATCACTCATTACAAAGTAGACAAGGCCTCCAGGGACAGGACCTCCTTTGGTTCTACAGTTCTGAGGAATATTCTCCTGTGAACTACCTGAGAACGAGATGGTGCTTGGGATACTACCCATCAATAAGAATGAACGGAGAGATAGAACAACTTCACATAAAGAAGTTATGTACTCACCATAACATTCCGTATGAGTTGTTCATCTTGCCTTCATTCTTACATCCCACCCTCCAACCCCCATCCAGTCTACTTGAGGTCCGTCACCTTTCTTATATGGTGCATGGTCTCTTATCCAACTCTCTGAGTGGCATATTTATACTACTAGGTAGTCAGGCAGCAAACATGATCTGAGGGAAGATCAGGGTGCAGCATGGGGTAGGGAGTTGGCCTTGAGCTGGTTGAAGACCTTGAGCTTTTGCAGTTGGCCGAGTTGGAGCAGAGGATTGGCTCCAAATCCATCAGTAAGAATGAAGGCGAGATGAACAACTCACATGGAACGTTATGGTGAGTACATTACTTCTTTTTATTACTGCCCTCCTGTCCAGCAGAGGACCTCCGCTCTGTTAGCAAATTCTTATTACTTACAAATAAGTGAAATAATGTTACAGGACACTCCCTCTACTCCCAGTATGTTGCTAAACTCTTGAATGGTGTCCCCACACAAATAAAACTGTGCACATGGGCTTTTGCTTTAGTCAATTCCACCTCTGTAAAATCTTGGAATGTATAAATGTAACTACTGTTTGTGTATAAATGTAAATAGAAATGTAACTACTGTGTGTTTAAATGGAACTTAGTATAATGCAGTGTAAGCAAATGGAGCTTTTCTCTCCAGGTCTCTGCTGAAAATTGGTATTACCCGGTCAGACTTTCCTGGTAAGCAAAAGACAAATAAGTCTGCTTAGCTCTCTTAATGTTTTTCTGTAGAACCAATGGCTGAAGGCCTTCAGTAAATGCCGATTACCTTGGACATCCCCCTTCTGACTCCTAAAAGAAGATTGTTAGAAAAGTTGCTGAAGCAGCTTCTAGAACTTTCTTCTTTGGCTCCTGGTGGGTGACTGCACTGTTGCCTTATTTGAGTCTCCAGACTGTGTCACTCTCTTACAATCCCTGTGGTGCTGCTCTTTGGGTACCACTGAGGGTCGGGAGATTTGCACATTCTCAAGAGACTGACATATGCATACTACCAAGAAAGGAGAAACTCTCCTAGTGATTTTGGAAGGGCCAGATGGTATTCCTGAAGTACTAGTGAAGGATGAGGTGCCACATTTTCTATGGAAGTCCGTATGTCTGTTACAACTTGAAGTACATCTTGGGCACTTCCATAAAGAGAAATAAAAATAAAACTAAACATATTTTCCTCCTTCAACCCCATTGGTTAAAAAACACAAAAAGAAAAATCTAGCAAAGCTAGACTTCTAACTGTGTGATACCTTAAACCTCTTGCATCAGAGGCCTCATGGGATATATGCAAATAATCCTTTAAGGATATCAGGTGTTTCAGCTAAATGGTAATTCTGAATGTCCATGATTTTTTTCTTTTACTTTTATTTTTAAGTCTATTTATGGACAATTTCAGGCCATTAAAGCCAAATCCCTCTAGCTGTGGACATGCATGTTTCTGCCTTCTTATGACATCACCAGCGCAGCAAAAGAGGAATGGTTAACCTTCGGAAGCACAGGGTTGTCACACCCAGCTGAGATCCATAAACATTAGGTTGTCTACAAAATATCCCAACTAACAAACTAAAACAGAGTAAAAAGGTTACACAGATAACCACTGGTTAAAAAACACAAAAAGAAAAATCTAACCAAGCTAGAATTCTGTTTGATACCTTAAATCTCTTGCATCAGAGGCCTCATGGGATATATGCAAATCACCTGTAAAATTATCAGGTGTTTCAGCTAAATGTTAATTCTGAATGTCCGTGACTTTTTCTTTTACTTTCATTTCATTTCCCATGAGGCTCTCTGATGCAAAAGGTTTAAGGTATCACACAGTTAGAAGTCTAGCTTTGCTAGATTTTTCTTTTTGTGCTTAACCAGTTGGTTATCTGTCATATGTAATATAACTAGTGGTATCACATAAATAGTGGAAGCCATGTAGCCCACAATCCTGAGATACTCTGTAGCAGTGCTGACTGGTTTCTGAGAAAACTGTAGGAACTGGTTAGGCAAACAGTCTTTTGTAGACAACAAGATATTTGGTACATGTCTAGCAAGCAACGTAGAAATGTTATTTTGTGAGAAGGAATAAGACACAACTCCCCCATACTGATATGAAAACCTAGGTTTTGAAACAGATTTCTGACAAATTTGAATAGATTCCACAAAAATAAAGTAATTGCCTAAGTAGAGGAATATGTGAATGGCTTGTAGTCTGCAAAAGGCAATTACAGGTGCTAGATACTTTGGGGATACTGTTGGAGATGTGGAAAGACCAAACTGTAAAGAAGAGAACTGAAAATGTGAACCTTTGATTTATTTACTGTATCAAGGGTATGCACAAAGTGTCAGGTTCTAGTAATTTCTTTCTGTAATCTTCAAGACTTTCATATATTTCTGTAGTTCTGTATTTACACAATTTTCTTGCCTTATTTTTGCAGACTCTTCTTTTCCCCAATTGGCAAGCTTCTGTGATGTGTTCAGAAACTCCTTCTCAATCTGGAGTTTCAAATGAATTTATAGAAATCTCGCATCCCTTCTCACAGAGTAGCTTATCTGGTATATCTTCTGGATTCTTTCCTAGTAATTGCTTTTCTTCCTCTGGACTAAGTTGAACTTCTCAAAGAAAGCTTTCGGAGCTTTTTGCAAAACTCTCACATCTGCCAGAGAATTTCTCTGGATTCTGTGTTTCATGACATCTATGATTACCTAGGTATAAATCCCTGTGTCACAAGATGGGTTGCCAACTGGGTCACTAACAGAACCCACACTCTGAAAGTAGCAGACTCCAAATCCAACTTCAGATCAGTGACAAGTGGAGTACCACAGGGTTCAGTCCTGGGTCCTCTCCTGTTTGGTATCTACTTCTCAGAAGTAAAGGGTAACACAGAAGGTCTTTGGCTAATGAAGTTTGCAGATGACTGCAAACTAGGAGCCATAGTCGAAACTCCTAACAATGTGGACATCCTACAAAAGGGCCTCACTGAGACAGATGCCTGGTATCAAAGCCATGGCCTCAAGCTCCATGCAAAAAAGTGCATTGTCATCCCTTTTGGTAAAAACTCTGTACCCGTGAACTACCACATAGGCAGTAGTCTACTTAACACCGAAAGTGTGATAAGAGACCTTGGAACACCAGTGGACAGTAGTCTCTCCTTTGATAATCACATGCCACAGTAATCAGGAAGTCCTTCTATGTGGCACACATCACAAAAGGTTTCTCATCCAGGAAAAAAAGAGATCATTGTTCCCCCTTTACTCGTCACTCATTAGACCCATTATAGAGTGCAACACCCCTTTTGGTATGTACCTCACAAGACCTCTACAACAACTAAAAAGGCTGCAGAAATACCTCACAAAGAGGATTACCAGCCTCAAACAGATGCCCTACGTAGACCGTCTCAAAAAACTCCAGCTTTACTCTGTCACATATCGCCTACTCAGAGGCGATCTTTGCCTAACATACAAAGGTATGCCAAACCCAGATGTGTTGGATATGCTCCATTTAAAGAAATCCAAATCCTTCTGAGCTACACACTTTAGGGACCTAAACCTTGTCACCACAATAAACGAACATGCTGGAGGGATAGATTCCTGTCCCAAAATCTTCCCATACTCTGGAACAAACTTCCTATCTATATCAAACAAAGCTCCTCATTAGCACTCTTCCAGAAAAATCTTGATGATTGGATGGGAGGAAATTCACCCAGGGGATTACTTCTGTGGCTCTGCTCGACAGGGGCACAGGAAAATAATTTTCTTGGGTGGCAAATGCCAGGGTACCTTTTTGTCTAGGCTTATATAGGCCTAGGGCCAATAGCCTAGTACCTACCTATGAACCTATGATCTGACACGACAGATGACTGAGACTTTGCTTGGGAGGCTGTATAGAAAGGAGTGAAGCTGCAAGGTCTGTTGAACAAGTAGTACATACAGAAGCACATAAATGTCAAAGAGATTTTTGCAATAATCAGTTCTCTAAAGACCTTAAATCATCTCTGACCTCCAGGACTTCTGCAACTTATTGCAGATAACACCACAGTGCAGTGCTGTGTAAATAAACAAGGGAGTATCAGATCTTACCATATGTACAGACTTGCCAGGTAACAATTCAGCTCAGTTTGGCTCTACAGGCTTCATACACTCAGTCAAAGCAAAATATCGTATCAAACAGGCTGAGCAGGACCAGACAGACCCTTACAAATAGAAACTTCATCTGAGGGTCGTAGGAATTGATCTCACTTTGGGAAACACTTCTAATAGATCTGTTTATCTCCATTCAAAGCAAAGAAATTATGCTGTAAGATTCCTAGCTAACAAGCTTGAAAGACATGATCTGATGCTGTCATTTTCTTTCATTCCTTAACTGTTGAGTTTGGATCTGACCCTCAGATCTGACACTGCTGCTTCTTCCAGATCGTAGGATTCTTGAACTTTCAAGCTCCTCCCTTTAACCATAATGCCCTACCAACCTAACATACCTCATATCTCATTTGCCGCCATTGCGAACAGACGTGGATTAAGAGCCCTTGAGTTGTCGAGCCTTAGGTTTTCATAGTCGTTTTGTCTTGTGATAAGTCAGTTTATTATATTTTATTATCTTAATCATACTTATATTTCCTGCCTGTGCTCTATATATCTCCCTGGTTGCCCTTTTTACAGATTCACCTATTTTTTCTCATCTAACATCCTTTTTTCTTTGTACTGTTTGAGTACTTGTTAATACCATAGTTGGTAGTCTTTTCTTTCCCTTTTCATATTTTTATAGTAGTTTTAAATACCATTGTCGGTGGTCTTTTTCTCTGTTTAACAAAAAATTCCCGTCAACCCTTTTCTGTATGTTTGTTGTATTATTGTGTGTTATTCTTGTTGAAAGATATCGGATAAGCCTTCCAGCTTTAAAAGATATGTTTCCTGTGGGTACAAGATTCCAAACTCTGATGCTCACAGGGAATGTGTATACTGTATGGGTTGAAAACATCTGGAGGTTGAATGTGATATTTGTGTGGGCCTTAACTTTAGAGCTTTAATTGATAGGAAAAATAAGCTTATTTTGAGGAGTCTGCTTTCTTCCACATCCTCTCCCTTCAGTTACTAGCGCTTGAACCCCTAAAAAAAAATGGATAAAAAGGTCTGCTCTCTTCCTAAGGACAGGGAGACTTGTAAAAGATCTCCTGATTGTCCTTCCACCTCGACCGTGGCTTCAGCTCTTACATCGGAGCCATTTGCTAAACCTTTGAAAAAGTCAGATGCAACCCCTTCGTATCCGAAGCTTCGGATGGATACATTTCCTTCGATCCACAGACCACCACTGATTTTAGACTATATCTCTTGTAGGTTGCCATCTCCATTTCTTGAAAAGTTTCCCAGAATACATTCTAGGCACTCTTCAATGGCTCCTTCTTTCTGATCCTCCAGAAGCCTATCTGAGGCAGATGTGGATAGGATGATGAGGAAGTTCCTTAGGATGCAAATTCAAATGGGAGTTTTTTTGGCTGCAACCCAAATGGGTCTTGAGAGCCTCCATCGAGCCGCACCACCATTGATTTCTCCTTCTCTGATCTGTCCTTTAGTTTTGAAGCTGTTGGATCTGAAACCCCTGGGGACGTCTTCCTCAGATTCAAAGATCCAAGATTCTTCGACTCCGATGGTTTCTCTGAGTCTAATGGCATTGAATACCTGAGAGCCAGAGGACTCTTGGAACTGAAGCATCGGCACCGGCTCTGAGGTTTTGGAGTTGACTCTGAAGGTGTTGGAGCTGTCACTTCCTCTTGGAGCTTTGACATTAGATAGCTCAGTTCTGACTCCTCCTTTGGATGGAGTGCCTTTGTGACGACTGGAGACTTTGATCTGAGAGAGACCATTGTTGGATCCGTTAGTTTCTGCTTCCCCAGGTGTTCTGCTTTCAAGGTAATGGAAGGAGTTTTCTCTATGCCTAGAGAACAGACAACCTTGTCCTTTTTGGATCAGACTTCCTTGTCTCATTCTGTTTTGCATCCTGAGCCTTGATCATCTCTTCCACTGGGGCAGCTAGTCTCCAGTCCACCATCAGGGTATTATCTCTTGTGATATTTCCCCGAAGCATCCCACCGAGGAAGTCCCTCAGAAGAGAACGTGCAAGAGGAGGCACTTAGACTCTGCACAAAAGTCTGTTACTGAGGACACTGACTTTGATGAGGAGGAAGGGTCCCCCAGATCACCACCTGATGATGTCTCCCTTGGATACATCTTGGAACTCCTTAAACAGCGGTAGTTAGTCTCCTGATAACCCTTTCCAAGTAGAATTAGTGCTTCTGGAGGCTTTCAGGTCTGACCCATCTACCTCCTGGGTGACCCCCCCCCCCCCAATGAGACCACATAAAATCCTTGCAGCTCCAAAAGACCATCTACACTGGAGTAAAGCAGTACTGGTTGATACCATGGTTGTTGCATCAGCCATGAAAAAGGAACTAGCAGAACAGAGTTCCTCTGTTCATCCCTCTAACAGGGAGTTTAGGGTGCTGGACAGGTTTGGGAAGCATGTCTATGCATCAGCGACCTTTGCTTTAAGGTCAATGAATTATTTGGCACATTTTATCAGACTTCAAAGAGATCTGCTTGAGGAGCTTACCAAATCTCTTTTGGGATCCGTGTCTTTTGAGGAAGGAAATTAATTTCCTCACAGCTGCCTACTCATCAGTCAATATCTAATTCATTCATGAGGTTAATCGCTCTTGCTGTGGAAGGTACCTCACATGTGGTGGCTCAGGCATTATCATTAGGAGACATGCCTGGATGTATTTGTGTGATTTTACGGAAATGTTGGAATTTTCTTTTGTGACTGCACCCTTTGACGAAACCTCACTTTTTGGTCCCAAGGTAAAAGACACACTCTTTAGGCGTAAACAGGAAGGAAAGACCGTGTCTGCTGTGGGTGTATGTTTTTCTTCTCCTCAAATGTCTTTTTCTAGGAACCAGCAAGGTATTAGAAAGATGGGGTCAAGAAATGCCAGGGTTCTTTTCAGGAATCACATGGAGAAAGTTCCCTTAGAGGCAGAGAGGGAACTGAAATGGAAGACGCCATCCCTATGGCAGAGCTGGTTCACATAACCAGGGATCTAGAGATTCTTTCTTCAACAGATCCTATCAGCACTCCTGAATGGAGGCCTGACTGCCCACCTCTGAATGCAGCTGGAGGTTTTCTATCCCTGCTTGAGAGAGAGCCTGGCTAAATATCATAAAATATTTATGGGTGCAGAGGATAATATTCAGAGGTTGTGTTATTCCATTTTCCCAACCCCCTCCAGCAGTTCCAAAGAAGATCCCCAATGTCCCAGTTAGAGGGCAGCAGCTTCTCTAGAGATAAAAAAAAAAGGCTGCTAGAAAAGAGTCTCATCAAAGACAACCCCCCCCCCCCCCCCCGACCAAAGAGGATCCAGCACTTACTCAAGATTCTTTTTGGTGCCAAAAAAGACAGGGGACCTAAGACCGATTTTGGATTTCAGCAGACTAAGGTTAGTCTGTTCAGTGTACAAAGTTCTGGATGGCTGTGGTTCAGTCCGTTCTGCCATTTCAACACGATGATTGGATGTACTCAGTAGATCTTCAGGATGTGTGCGATCACATCAAAATGAACAGGCACTCCATAAGATACCTGTGCTTTCAGGTGGGAGCCAGTCATTACCAGTTCAGAGCACTGCCCTTTGGTCTCGCCACCGCCCCCAGGATTTTTACTAAATGCATGGCAGTTGTAGCAGCACAACTGAGACTGCTTGGATTCTGAGTGCTTCCTTATATAGCCGACTGGCACCTGACTGCTCCAACCAGGCATCAGCTAATTCAGACAAGGGACTGCTTAAACTGTGCTCCAGTCTAGGAATATCAGTCACTTACAACAAATCTCAACTCACTCCTACTCAGAGTCTGGAGTTCATTGTTGCTCATCTGAATACAGTCACTCAAACAGCTTCCCTCCCTCTGTCTTGAATAGACACCATTCAGTTCCAGGTCAAAAAGATCATTCAAAATTCTGTTTATCTGAAAATGGGTTTACCTTTACAAAAATCTTCCCAGAGCCCATTCCACCAGGTCTGTGGCAATCTCATCAGCCTTTTTGTCCAGAACTTCCTTGGATATTTGTACATCTGAAACTTTTGCTAATATTCACACCTTTATTGCCCATTACAAACTGGATCTGGTCTCTAGGGGTAGAGTAGCCTTTGGTTCGGCGGTGCTCTGAAATATCCTTCCTTATGGTCCTCCTGCGATTTTAGGTAGCTGAGTACTCCACCTCAACAGTTGAGGATGAGTTATGCACTCACCATAACGTTCCATCTCTGTTGTCCATTTTCATTTTTCCTCAACTTCCCACCCACCTATCCCCCTCCTTGTTCTACTTCTGGAGAGATTGAAGAGTATTGCAGGAACCCCTGTTCCTTGTTTGAGTTCCATCTTTCATTGTTTTCTTATTTTCTACTGCTTTGTTAATCATATGTGCAGTAAACTATATCTGAGGTTTGTTAGGTTGGTGGGGCATGATGGGTAAAGGGAGGAGCTCGAGAGTTCAAGAATCCTATTATCTGGAAGAAGTGGCTGAGTTGGATCTGAACCCAACAGTTGAGGAAGAATGAAAATGGACAACTCAGATGGAATGTTACATATAACATAACTAACATACATAACTTTTTATTTTCTCATTCCTTTATGCTTTTCCAACTTTTCCACTGATGATTAGGATTCTTCTAAAGATCCAGGACACTGCAAAGAATAGTGGCGGTGCATCCTTTTGACTTGGACAGAAATGGTTCTCCCTTCTTTTGAAACAGGGCAAGGGTAATTAATTCAGTCTTCCATATTGATTGGATCTACTTGCACAAGAAAGGGATTAGGTTCATAGGTTCATACTAGGCTATCTGCCCTGGGGCAATTATAAGCCTAGCCCGATTCTGTATGGCTTACACCACCCCTTGATTTGAGTATACTGTGCCCTTTTTAAGGTTTGGTTTACTGTGCCTCTGTCTAATAGTGACACGAGAGTAATCCCTGGGACAAACCTACGATCCCCCATCCACTTATCGCGATTCTTCTTGAAGAGATTCAGTGAGGTGCTCTGCCTCACATGACCTGGAATTCTGTTCCAGAGCGAAGGGAGCCTCTGGGTTATGAACCTGTCCCTCCAGCAAGTTCTATTTATTTCTGTGCTGAGGTTCAAGTCCCTCGAGCATGTGGCTCTAAGGGATTTAGATTTACTGAGGTGGAGCATGTCCATTAATTCTGGATTTGACATAGCTTTGTATGTCAGGCATAGATCGCCTCGAAGTAGGCGGTATGCAACTGAGTAGAGCTGGAGTTTTTTTAACCGAGCAGCATATGGCATCTGTTTGAGACCCTTGATCCTCTTGGTGAGATACTTTTGGGGTCTTTCTAATTGCTGCAGGTGTCGGGTAAGGTACATCCCAAAAGGGGCATTGTATTCTATGATGGGCCTGATGAGGGATGAATAAAGGCACGATTACCTCTCTTGATCTAGATGTGAAACCCTTCGTGATGAGGTGGGCTATTTAGAAGGTCTTTCTAACCACTTTGGCAATGTGGTTTTCAAAGGAGAGATTGCTATCAACTTGGGTCCCCAGGTCCCTAATAACTTTCTCTGTACTTAATGGGTTTCCGCCTATGTGGTAATTTGTGGGCACATTGTTTTTGCCAAAGGGTATGACTATACATTTTTTGGCATTTAACTTTAAACCATGGCGCTGGCACCAGTTATCTGTCTCTGTGAGACCTTTTTGAAGGATGTTTGTGTCAGCTGGAGAGTTGATTATGGCGCCCAGTTTGCAGTCGTCTGCGAACTTGGTGAGCCATAGTCCTCCCACGTTTGCCTGTACCTCGGAAAAGTATATACCGAACAAGAGTGGTCCCAGGACAGAACCCTGTGGGACGCCACTTGTGACCGGTTTCGAGTCTGACATGGCTCCAGCAACTCTCACTCTGTGGGTTCTGTCTTTGAGCCAGTTTGCGACCCATCTTGTGACATAGGGGTTTATATTTAAGCTGGATAGCTTATTTATGATGCCTGAGTGGGGTATTGTGTCACATGCCTTTGCAAGGTCCAGATAGGCTGTGTGGACTACCTTCCCTTCATCTATGGCTTTGGTGACTGTTTCAAAGAAGTCAACCAGGTTCAAAAGGCAGGATCTGCCCTTGACAAAGCCGAACTGGGTAGGATCTAGTGTATGTATTCAGGATTACTGCCTGAATGATGAGTTTTGATACCCTTTAGGTACCTTTTTTTTTTATAAAGTTGTGCAGCAGGTACTGAAAGAGTCTTAAGAAATCTGTGCAAGTGGAAAACATTTAATAGTGAGTGGGATACTAAGAACACAGAACCTTTTAAGGCCTGGATACCTTTGGTTCTATAATATTTGTGAGTTGTAATCCTTTCTTACTCTCTTACCAAGCTTCATTGTCTGCCCTTAGATACCCCCTATCTACCAATCCTCAAGTCACGCATATTTTAAAGGGGCTTTCCTTATCTGTCTGCCTAGAAAACAGGAGTCTCCATCTTACTATCTTAACTTAGTGCTTGAAAATTTAATGCTGCTTCCATTTGAACCAGATTATTATTAGGCTGATTTGGAGTTCTTAACTTGGAAAACTGTGTTATTAATTGCTCTAACTTCTACAAGAAGATTATCACAGTTACAAGCTGTTGTAGTGAATTAACCTTACCTTGTTATTCACATGGATAGGGTTTCTTGGGGCAACAAATCATTCTTTTATGCATATGTTTGTTTGAGTTTACCTTGAGCCAGTCTATTAATGTCCCTGTCATCTTTCCAGAACTTAAAAAAGGAGAGAGAATTATGCATACTCTGGATGTGCACAGTCTGCTGTGATACTGCTTGGACAGAACAAAATCCTTCAAGAAGGATGATCAGCTATTTAGGACAACCATTGTCAAAGCAGACTCTTTCTAGATGGGTTATCATGCTGTTTCTTTCTGCTATTCTCACCATAATAAATCACCACATGGTATGGTCTGGGCTCACTATACCGGGGATTTTGCTTCTGTTACTTTTTGAGAAGGGGTAGATGAGAGAGGCAACAGCTTGGCACTCTGTACTTACTTTCACAAAGGATTAGAAATTAGATTTCTTTCCAGATCCAAAACATGCTTTGCTGGACCATTATCTAGGGGCTCCTGGATTCTTAAATTCCTTCCTCCTCCCTATATAATCATAAGTTTTGGTAATCTACCCATAAAACTTAGGCTACTGTAATAGTGACCTGATATTGAAAGTAGTACAGTTGTATAAGTAAATGTTTACCATAACATTAGATGGTTTAACAGATCACTGATGTCCTTCAAGGATGCATCTGCAGTCCTTACATATGGGTTGTCCTGCCTCAGGCAGCCCTTCGGTCGGCCGGATTCCAAAGTCTGGGTCCGGCATCGGCTGATGTCGCCCTTTTCCCCGACGTCAGAGCGCCTGGGGTATAAAAGCGCCAGCCGACGCCATCTTCCTCAGTCTTTCTTGCCGTGCGGTGCCCGAAGCAGAAGCAGTTCGCAAGTGCCGGTCGGCCAGCTCCTGTGATTTCAGCTACCGAAGTCTTCAAAAAAGCTAAGTACCCCATTGGGGACTCTTTCTTGCCTCAGCCGATGTCAGATCAAACGGTTAAAGTTAATAATTGTTTAAAATGTGGGAAACAAATACCTCATAAGGATTTCCACTCTTACTGCTTACCTTGCCTAGGCCCAGACCACGACATCTCGGCCTGTACAGCCTGTGCTTCCTTCAATAGACGCACTCTTAGGCGTCGGGCAGAGTTTACAGAGGAATATTTTGGGCAAATTTACTGCTGTAAAATGCCGTCGGAGCTTCCGACAGCTCATTTACCCAAAAAACGTAAGGAGAAGGACCGACACACGCGGTCCGCGGTTCCGGCCAACTCCACGCCCAGGCCTACCGCTAGTGTCTCGGTCTCTGCTGAAACCGAATCTCTACCGATTCCGACCGACGACACCGCACAGCCGGTACCTTTGGTACCGGAGGCTTCCACTGGGTCGGTCTTGGAATTACCTTCTGAAACCGGTGCTCTGGAGATATCAGACACCATTTCTGTGGATAAAACTACCCCAGCACGTGGGGCAGCCAGGCCTCCTGTATCCATGTCCATTAAGGCTTTTACTCATGCTAAAGCTGCTAAACAGCCAAAGTCTCTCCCTCCCAAGGCTATTCCTCAGGGATCCTCTACAGGTTCACAAATTTTAAGCTTAGCTGAGGACCTTATCTCCTTAATCAGGGGCTCTCAGCCACACCCAGACAGGAGCTCTCAACCTCCTCCAGGCAAAAGGCCCAGGGTTGAGCAGACAGATCCCCAGTCCTCTGATGAGGCCTCAGATTACTCTGCACTTTCAGATTACCAGGAGGAGGCCTTTCCGGCCTACGAGGATTCTGATGCAGAGGAATCTATTCCCTCGGCCTCCCCCCCTGAAGAGTTGTCCTTTGGGGAGACCCTTCACTCCATGAGAGAGCATTTTAAATGGCAAGGCCAGGAATTCTCTGATTCCAGGAAGAGGTTAAGGACTTTTTTGCATTTGCCTCCGCATAGACCTTTGGCTATTCCTCCTGTTTTAAATGTTATAGAGGATGTGTACTCAGAGTCTAGTATTTCCCCAGACTCCCTCCCTCCGGCTCCTGTCAAACCCGACAGGTATTACAGGCTCCCAGACACACATCTATTCCTTTACAAGGGCCACTCAGCTGACCCAGAAACTATTTCCCAGGGGCCTAAAGGGGTTGCAACCTCCACTCCTAAGAACCCACTTCCTTCTGAAAGGAAATCCAGGGCCTTAGAGAGATGGGGTAAAAAAGTGTACACTTCTTCCACTCTTTCTATGAGAGCATTGAATTGTCAATTCCATATGATACAGTATCAAGAATATCTGTTAGATGAATTGCATAAAAAACTAACCTCATCTGAACCCCTAGATCACAAGGCGCTTCAGGATCTGGTGCATAACTCCCAGCAGGTTAGCAACCATTTTTTACAGTGTGGTTATGATGCATTGGAAGCTTCATGTAGGTCAGCAATGACAGGTGCAGTCATACGTAGACATGCTTGGCTGAAGGAACAAACACTGCCAGATCATGTTAAAGCAAAGCTTCTGGATGCACCCCTGGAAAAACAAAAGTTATTTGGTTCCACGGCTCAAGAGGTCTTAAAGAAATTTGAGGAAAAGGCTAAGTCAGTACAGACAGTCAAAGATTTTCTCCAGGTCCAACCACCAAGATTCAGCAGAAATTGGCCTTCTAAGAATTGGTCCTTTCCAGACACAGACAGATTTCAGAGAGGCAAAAATAGGCGTGCCAGAGGTAGAGGGCAAGCTAGAGGCTCCTACAGAGGACGTCAATGGCAGCCTCCTAACCAAAGAGGTAGTGCAGGACCTACACCTGCTGCACAAGGACAAACTCAATGACTTGACTTTGACCCCGCCAACCAGGGCTCAATTGGAAGCACCTTTGGTGAAAGCTATCTTTATTCTCAGAAAATTGGCACATTATTACACGGGACAAATGGATACTGCAAATAATAGACAAAGGATACAGATTCCATTTTCATACATTACCAAAAAGACAAGGCATGCCAATTCTGCCACCGAATCAAAGGACAGAGGCTTTCAAGCAAATTTCCAACCTACTGCAAATGAAAGCAATAGAAAAGGTTCCTCTCATAGAACAAGGCCAAGGATTTTATTCCAGACTATTTCTTGTCCCAAGAAAAGAAAAGCAATGGAGGCCTATTCTGGACTTGTCCGCACTAAACACTTACCTCATTGTGCCAAAATTCAAAATGCTGACCTTACAGCAACTCCTTCCCATGCTGGGCAAGGGGTCCTGGCTGGTAACTCTAGACCTCAAGGAGGCATACCTGCATGTCCCTATCAGACAAAGTTGCAGAAGACACCTCAGATTTCTCGCAGGTTCAGAGCATTATCAATTCTCAGCATTGCCCTTTGGCTTATCTACTGCGCCCAGAGTATTCACAAAATGCCTGGCATCAGTAATTGCACATTGCAGACTTCAGGGGATTCAAATATACCCATACCTGGATGACTGCCTTATACAAGCGGACAGCCAACAAACATTGGTAAAACACTTGAATTATGCCATCCGCCTATTTCAGGCTTTGGGATAAACAGTCAACATTCAAAAATCAAGACTTGTTCCATCCCAAAGAATATTTTTTCTGAGTGCAAAACTAGATACAACCACCCAAATGGCTTTTCTCACAGAAGAAAAACAAGAACTACCACCGGATTATTCCAGAAACCTGACAAAACAAACCCACCTGACTACAAGGAAAATCCTGCAGGCCCTGGGTTTCATGGCATCTTGCATTCTTCTGATTCCACAAGCAAGGCTGCATATGAGGAAACTACAATGGTACCTAAGGAGTCTATGGTCTCAACACAGTCACAGCCTAGAAGCTTTGATCCCCCTCATTCCATGCCTTCAAAAGGAATTTCTGTGGTGGGCTCAAGCAAGCCAGTCAAACATGGGTCTGCCTTTCAACAAACCAAATATCAGGCAAACCATTGCAACGGATGCCTCAGACCATGGATGGGGAGCGCACATGGAGGGCAGATGCATTCAAGGACAATGGACACAAACAGAATTTCGCCTGCACATAAACCAAAAGGAAATGCTGGCAGTGATACATTCAATCGAGGCCTTCAAGCACTTCCTACATCAAGGCCACCTGCTAATAAAGACAGACAATACTACAGTTATGTGGTACATAAACAAGTAAGGAGGTACCCATTCTTACCCTCTTTGCAGGCTGGCAATGAATCTTTGGGAACTTTCCCTAAAACTCAATATAGAGCTGCAGTCCCAGTTTGTACCAGGAAAAGACAATGTACTGGCGGACAGCCTAAGCAGAAACATCATGGATCCATACGAATGGATGTTGTACCCAGACACCTTTCTTCAAATAACACAATCATGGGGAAGGCCGGACATAGATCTTTTTGCCTCCCACCACAACCATCAACTGAAGAAATTCTGCACAAGGATATACCACCCACAAGCATGGAAAGTGGACGCTCTCTCTTTCAGCTGGAATACTCTAACAGTGTATGCATTTCCACCTCTTCCATTAATGACCAAGGTCTTACTGAAGATCAGGACAGAACAACCAAAAGTGATTCTGATAGCTCCGGACTGGCCAAGACAACACTGGTACCCACTGTTAAGGAGCTTGTCACGCACAAAACCGTGGCCTCTACCACAATGGCCACCACTTCTGACACAGCACAATTACAAAACTCTGCACTCCAGCCTAAAAACCTTGCAGCTGACAGCCTGGAAAATACCTTGACTCCTCGCCTGGATAAACTATCCAAAAGGGTAAAGGATATCTTCAAGGAAGCTCGGCGGCCTTCCACAAGAAAGGCATATTCAGCAAAATGGAAAGGATTTTGCACTTGGAGCTCCACAAAGGGCCAATATCCGACAGTAATGAGCATTCCACATATCCTGGAATACTTGGCAGAAATGCTCCATAATGGCCTTTCTTACTCTTCCATAAAAATTCATGCTTCAGCAATTTCAGCAGAGTACAACACTGATCCACCTGTATTTTCTCATCCACCGCTAAAGCAGTTTCTAAGAGGGATAAAAAACATCAACCCTCCAAGAAAACCACCAGTGCCTACATGGGACCTTAACTTCATGTTGGAAAAATTAACTCTACCTCCCTTTGAACCAGCAGCATCTGCAGAACTACAGTTCCTGTCTTGGAAGACTGCCTTCCTTCTGGCCATAACCTCAGCAAGAAGAGTATCTGAGTTACAGGCCCTCATGGCAGTACAACCATTTCTTACTTTTCATCAGGACAGAGTCTCATTGAGAACCAATCCTTCATTCATGCCAAAGGTGGTATCCAGGGTCTCACTGAACCAAGCTATTCACCTGCCTACCTTCTTTCCAAATCCACAAAATAAAGGAGAGAAACTTCTGCATACCCTGGACATTCACAGACAGTTGCGCTGCTACTTGGACAGAACTAAGACTTGCAGGAAAACTGACCAGCTCTTTGTAGCATATGATGCTGGTGTACAAGGAAAAGCAATTTCCAAACGGACAATTTCAAAATGGATAGGGAATTGCATTCGATTCTGTTACTCTTTTCATGGCAAAACTGTGCCAGTCAACATTAGACCTCATTCCACCAGAGCCACAGCCACCTCCACAGCCTTCTTAAGAGGGGCGGCTACAAAGGACATCTTAGAAGCTGCTACATGGAGCTCCGTGCATACATTTTCCAAGCATTACAACTTACCTTTATATTCCAGATCCAGAGCAGGCTTTGCTACTGCAGTCCTGCAGGGCATTTTAGCTACACCATCCTTTTCTTAGGTCCTACCACCCCCAGCTTAGCTATGGTATTCTACCCATATGTAAGGACTGCAGATGCATCCTTGAAGGACATAGTACAGTTTTGTACCTACCATAAATGTAGATGTCCGATAGGTATGCATCTGCAGTCAGGATTTCCCTCCCTCCTACCCCTCTGTGGTATTCCTTGAGTATTTATCCCTCTTTCTAGCTAGCTGGGGTTATCTATTATGGTGTATTTGTTTTATATTACTGTGCATGTTTGGAATTTATTGCATCTCTCCAAATTTAACCTTCATTAGAGGGCACCTGGCATCTGGGGCAAGAAAAACTGAGGAAGATGGCGTCGGCTGGCGCTTTTATACCCAGGTGCTCTGACGTCGGGGAAAAAGGCGACATCAGCCGATGCCGGACCCAGACTTTGGAATCCGGCCGACCGAAGGGCTGCCTGAGGCAGGACAACCTATATGTAAGGACTGCAGATGCATACCTATCAGACATCTACATTTATGGTAGGTACAAAACTGTACTTTGCATTAGCATCCCCTTGTAGCATTTTCCTTTTAGGGATGTAGCCCGCCTTTTTGAGGCAAGAAAGTGCTGAAGCTTTTGGTGCTGTAATTACTGCTTTTATGTGGCTCTCTTCAAGCCCCACAGCAGTTAGGGCATGCAGAAAGCTCCCTGAAACTTTGAATGTTGGCCAGCTGGTTTTGTTCTTGACCGGATGTAATCCAATAGGCTACTACAGTTGTGATGTATTAAAACTTCTACTGTTGTGGTAAGTTTACTTACACAGCTGTGCTTTTTTTGTTATTTTGTGTAATAAGGCTTAGCTAGCACTTTACTGACACATTTAACTGTGATTATAGTATTATAAAATGGCAGCATTCACTATGGTAATATGAGATGTAAATGGCCTTACAGATACTATGAAGAGGTCCATGGTCCTAACCTGTTTGAAACGGATGCATCACCTATTTATTTTACTGCAGATGACTCATTTAGAGTCTCAGGAGCATTTGAAGTTGGAGGGAAGTGTTTTATAATGGCTTTTACTCAGTATTGTCTAATAGAAAAAGGCAAGGTGTAGTGTTATTGTTCAGGAAGAGATCAGTTTTTGACCAAGTAGATCAGTTAGTAAATGGAGAGGGAAGGTATTTTGGAGTGAAGGAGAGACTTAATGACCAACTGATCCTTTGTTTAGTGCACATCTCCTCTGGAACTTCCCTTTGTACTTTGTTTAAAATGATGAGGGACTGGGTTTCCTTCCAGGAGGGCTTTACAATTTGGGTTGAAGACTGGAATGTTGTAACAGCAAGAGGAGATATCCATTCAGGTCCAAGGCTTTTTTATATTCAACATTAGATAAAGCTCTTGATAGATTTGCATCTCTAATGGGTCGATAGACATTTACTCTCATTTAATAATACTTGATCTCCTTGTATATATGTTGCTGTTTTAGATTTGCTTTGTATTCTAGGGCTGACAAATGTTTTTGTCTCAAGAGAACGTATGTAGTTTGTCAGAAACCTTGATTATGAGCCTTTACATTGTCTGCTTATACCCCTTTTTGGTTGTCATTCATAGGATCATAGGAAGTTACTAGGCTAATGGCTCTAGTGCCCTTACAAGCCTAGCCAAGTTCTACCCTTATTTCCATGATCAGCACCTATTCGCCCTGTCCAAGAAGGACACAGGTGGAACCCCCGGGGTGAATTTACGGTTACCGATCCAGTCATCCGGGTTACATTTGAAGAGGACCAGTGAGGTGCTCTGTTTGATATGAAGTGGGAGTCTATTCCAAAGGTGTGGTAACCTCTGGGAGACAAATCTGTCCCTCCAGCAGGTTCTGTTAATGACACATACCAGGTTAAGGTCATTAGAGCGAGTAATCCTTGTACAGTTTGACTTATGGAGATGCAGCCTTTCCAAAAAAAGCAGGGTCAGAGATTGCCTTGTATACAAGGCAGAGATTGCCTCTGAGCAGTCTGTGCGAAATGGAATAAAGTGACCGTGATCTCAGATGATCCACACAGGACAGATGCTGAAGACCTTGAATTTTTCTTGTGAGGAACCTTTGTGATCTCTCCAATTGCTTCAGGTGCTTGGAAAGGTAGATACCAAAAGGGATGTTGTACTAATTTATTGGCCTGATGATGGAAGAGAGTACAGGGAGGTTATAACTTTTTTTTTCTAGAGGCAATGCCTTTACTTATGAGATGAGCCATGTAGAATGCCCTTCATACCACTGAGTAGACATGGTGGTCAAAGGTAAGGTTGCTGTCAACCTGTGTCCCCAGGTCTCTCACCACTGTGTGTGTACTTAGGGTGTTGCTGTTGATGTGGTAGTTAGCAGGAATATCACCCTTACTGAAAGGGATAATACATGTTTTGCATTGAGTTTAAGGCCCCAACTTTGGCACCAGTGATTTGTTTGTGTAAGACCCTCTTGTAGGATGTTGACATTTATTTATTTATTTTACATTTGTTAACCAGGAAATTACGACTGGACCAGGTCCATTTTCAGCAGAGGCTGGGGGAGAAAAGCTCTGGCATCTAGTTGCACAAAAACATTACAGCAAGTATAATACACAAATAAGATATAGTAAACCGGTTACAACATATATGGTAAACATAGTGATGTAACAAGAAATAACTAAAAACGCTCCAAGTAAATGATGGTATAAAAAATAAGTAAAATTACAATGTCAGTTATACATTGGTAAGAGAAGAAAATATATGAAGTAAATTCTACAGTTAAAAGTTCAACTTTTCAAATGCATGCAGGTGATCAGAGATCAAGCAGGTGATCAGAGAGCAATTTGGAGAGTTAATAGCAGTATGGGTAAAGTTATATGATACAAGGACATAACCAGGTACTAAGGAGATGTGATTTGAGGGAGTTTTTGAATATAGAGATGGAGGTGGGCAATGAACACGGAATGGGGTAGAGAGTTCCAATTTCTGGCAACGGTGTGGGAGTAGAGTACTTTCCTTGCTTTATTATTGGCCTTGGTGATGGAGAGAAGAAATTTTTCACTAGATCTGAGGTACTGGTTTGCAGTGTAGACAGTAAGTAGGCTGGATATTGAGGGTTTTTTTCAGGGTATTTGAGAATATTGTAGGCTGTACCCAGCTGGTGATAGTTAAGTAGCTGTGATAACTCGAGCCATTTTAGTTCTTTTAGTGCAGTACAGTGATGGGTTCTATAGGTTCAGTTGGTAGCAAACTTGGCTATTAATATTGTAGCTTGATTCTAGTTTGTCTAGGTCACACTTTCTGATTTGGGTGAAGATTGGTACTGCGCATAATAGTGTTGAGAGGAGGTGGCTTTGTGCAAGAGTGACTCTAGCTTTCTGTGAGAGAAAGGTCTTGTGCCTGTATAGGGACCCTGACTTTTTGTGTACTAGTTTTATGGTATGTGAGATGTGGACATCAAAATGAAGATTGTCAATTTCAATGCCCAGAAGTTTGGTGTGGTTAGAGGGGGAGATGGTGGTACTGTCCTTAGATGTTATGGTAACGGAGAGGGTTTTTTTTATCTATTAGGGGAAAATAGTAGCAATTTTGTCTTTCTGGGATTTCAAATTAGTTGGATACCTGAGATCCATTTTTCTACAGAGTTGAAGGTATCCTGAGTGAGTGTTTGTAGGTTAGTGGGAGATGAGGAGGAGCAGATCAGGGTTGAATAATCTGCATATACTGTATGAGTGTGGCATGCTGTGTAGAGCTATTAAGGTTATTTGTGAATATAGAAAATAGTAGTGGGCCCAGTATAGAGCCTTGTGGAACTCCTATGGTGGTTGGAAGTTGTGTAGACAGATTTCCTTTCCTCTGGACAGATTGTTGCCTGTCAGATAGGTAGCTTCTGAGCCAGGCAATAGTAGAGGAGGTGAAGGATAGTGATGTTAGTGAGTCTAGTAGAATCATCATCATCATTTAGAGATTCTATGACTGCTCCCAGTTTGCAGTTATCAGCAAACTTTGTCAGCCACAGACCTTTAGTTTTTTGCTTGTACTTTGGAGAAATAGATTCCAAACAGTACAGGTCCCAGGACTGATCCCTGTGGAGCACCACTTATCACAGGTCTGCTGTTGGAGGTGGATTCCCCTATTTTGACTGTATGGGTTCTGTCAGTGAGCCATTTAGTGACCCATCTAACGATAAAAGGGCTGATACCTAATTGGGTGAGTTGGTCAATGATGCCTGAGTGGGCGATAGTGTCAAACACCTTGGCTAAGTCTAGGTAGGCTGTATGGACAGATTTGCCCTCATCCAGGGCCTTGGTGACTGTCTTGAAGACATTTACCAGGTTTAGCAGGCATGATCTCCCACTGACAAATCCAAACTGAGTAGGGTCAAGTGTTTGGAGATTACCTGCATCTTTGTTGATAAGGTTCATGATGATTTACTCCATGGCCTTGCAGATAAGGCTAGTCAGTATAATAGATCTGTAGTCCCTGGGGTCAGTGGAGGCACCACCTTTGTGCAAGGGAATAATGGTGGCCGTTTTCCATTCAGTTTGGACGAAGCCAGTGCTTAGACTATAATTGGAAAGAGTTTCCAATGGTATTGCTAATTCTTGTTGGAGCCCATGTAGGATGCTCCCTGGGATGTTATCATTTCCCATAGATACTGTGTTTTTGGCCTTAGAGAGAGCGTTTACAGCCTGCTCTTTAGGGATACAAGGTAGGGGACAGGTGGTAGGGATGTCATGAGGTACGTGGGGCAGGGACAGAGGAGTGAAGTTTTCACAGAACCTGTCAGCCAAGAGGTTGGCTATGTCCACAGGCTCAGTGTATGTGGAATCATTAACTACCAGATCAGCACAAATCTGGGCCTTTCCTTTTAGGTTACGGATTAAACTAAAGAGTGCCTTGTGGTTGTCTTTAGTTGAGGAAGCTAATTTGGATTCATAATTTGCTTTGGAGGACTTCACAAGAAGTCTTATTTGCTTGTTTAAGCTGAGGAAAGAGTGTTTACAGTTTAGGGCTCGCTCCCTCTTATTCTTGGATAGCAATTTCTTCCTCTTTTTGTAAAGCCTGTTAATGGCAGTTGTCTACAAGGCAGGTTTGATTTTCCTTGAGGAGCTTGTGTTGGTCCTATCAGGTACATCTGAGTCAGTGCAGTTATACAGGTGTTTGTATAAAGCATTGGTGTACAACTCTTGGCATAGTTGCTAGTTCCATCTTAGGGAGGAGAGGTTTAGTGAAGCTATTTATACCATCCTGTAATTTGGTGATAATCTGCCCTGGAGAATTTTTTTAGTTTAGTTGCTGTGGAGGGGGGGGGGGGGGCAGGTTTGATAGTTGCTGCAAATAAGACAGATTTGTGGTCAGATTTCACCAAGGAAGACCTCACAATAGGGGTGCTACACTGGTCCCCCATATTGGTCATCACCATGTCCAGGATGTTGGCACTAAGTTAACAAAGTTGAGGAACCTTTGGACAAGTGAGTTCTTTGCACAAGTAATTTGCCCAGTCAGTGGATGGGTAGTTGAAGTCGTCCAAAACCAAGTTGTTAGATAATAAGATCAGGTTAGAAGATCCATTAACCTTCAAACATTGATGACTTGCATAAGGCTCAAATGTTTTTGGCATTACACCTTTGTGAGCCGAAAAACAAAAGGCAGATTACAAAAATTTTATGTCAAATAGGTAGAGATTATTTTTTTTCCTAAAAAACATCTTGGAGTGGCTTATTAAATAGTTTTCTTCTTTGTACGATAGGGAATTGTGACCTAATAGTATGGCAGAGACTAAAAAATGTTTGTCCATACTGCCATTGCTACAACTGTCAGAGAAACAAAGCAACTAGCTGGTTCACCTTAACACCCAGTATGAGGTACAGAACACACTTTATAAAGCAACATCTGAAAGACACCTGGCCTAGATGGCCTCCGTATAGTGACTTTTAAGTTGGGTGCGGTCAGGTTCATTATGAACATTTTGAAGTTATGAGCATTGTTCTGCAGGGTGCCTCCCCACCTCCGCTCCGTCATGGTGACAAGCCATTACTACTCTAGTACTCAAGTCAGGCAAGGACCCATTGCAGTGTGCTTTCTAGCACCTGATTGCAACATTGAGTTATTGTAAGTTATTTGTGTCCCTCATGGGAAAGAGATTGGCTGACTTTATGCCATTCCTCATATATTCTTATCAAAATGGAATTTTCTGCTGGATTTGGTACTGCAGATTGATTAATTTTTTATTTTACATTTGTTTACTGGGGTGGTCCGACTGGGACAGTGCCCGTTTTCAGCGGAGGCCTGGGGAGAAAAGCACTAGTCTAAGCTTACATAAAAATTATCACAATAAGTAATAGAAATTATAAACAAAATTGGCAAAAAAAAAAGTGTTAATACATTTACAGAATAAAAATGTAAAAACAAAAATATATACATAGTATCAAATAGAACAAGACTTTAAACACTTGAATATAGACAAATATATGGTTGAATTTATATATGTGGAGGAACATAACATTAGTTAGGAAATTAAGCTGGGAGAATCACTTAGGTAGAGTAGTGCATAGTTAGTAATACTTCCATGGTGAAAATTGCAGCTAGGAATGTAACTACTTAGAGAAGTAGTATTGTTAGAAGGGATATGTTAACAGAGTTAGTACAGCCAAATTGTATAAATAATGCTAAGTTAATTAACCTGGAGTGTTGCATGTGCAAAGCCAGGATTCCAATAAGTGTCTTTTGAGATGTATTTTGAAATTATTAGGATTGCTTATGCATCTGATACTATGTGGAAGGGTATTCCAATTTTTAGCAACAAAGTTATAGTGAAGAGAGTTGCCTCCTGTATTGGATACTTTGGTTACATGGAGGAAGTCTTTGTTAGATGATCGAAGAGTACAAATGTTAGAGTAGGGTTGTAGAAGATTTTTAGGGAAGGTATGTTGTCAGAATTGTGCATTATTTTGTGAGTCCTTATTAACTGGTTATAGTTCATAATATGAGGTAGTTCCAACCCAGAAAGATTTTTTAGGCATTGACAGTGATGGGTTGAATGTGTGAAATCTGTTGACTTTTTGAGGTTGGTAATTATGGGGGTGCATATAAGAGTGAGGAGAGAAGGTGGGTTCTAGCTATGGCTATTCTTGCAGCTTCTGTTAAGAATTATTTTTTTCTATACATGGTTCTCATTTTCTTGTAAACCTTTTTGATTATGTTAGAAATGTGTATGTTAAATTTTAGTCTGTTGTCGATTATGACACCTAATAGTTTTGTTTGGGAATCTGGGAAAATCCTAGTATTATTACTGGCATTGATATAAAAGTTAGCTGGGAGGTTAGTAGGTTTAGATGGATGAAAGATCATAAGTTTAGTTTTATTAGGGCTGAGAATGAGTTGTGAGTTTGCTAGCCATGTTTCAGTATCAGAGAAAGCTTTTTGTGTGACTGTAAGAAGTTGAGTTAATGTGGATGCTGCACATATGAGGGCTGAATCATCTGCATATTGTATGATAGATGCTTGAGAGGAGAAAGTATTAGGATCATTTGTGAGTATGCTGAAAAGGAGGGGCCCTAGGATTGAACCCCGAGGGAATTATTAGACATGAAAACTCTCCAGCTGACACGGACATCCTCCAAAAAGGCCTTACTGAGACAGACACCTGGTGTCAAAGTCATGGCCTCAAGCTAAATGCCAAAAAATGCATAGTCATCCCATTTGGGAAAAACAAAACACCCACAAATTACCACATAGGCGGCAGCCCCCTTAATACAGAAGAGGTAATAAGAGATCTGGGGACCCAGGTAGATAGTAATCTCTCCTTTGACAATCATATTAATAAGTAGTTGGGAAATCCTTCTATGTGGCCCATCTAATTACTAAGAGGTTCGCATCTAGAAATAGAGGTTATAGTGCCCCTCTATTTGGTCACTCATCAGACCCATCATAGAGTACAATGCCCCATTAGGGATGTACCTCACGAGACACTTCAACAGCTTGAAAGACCACAAAAGCACCTCACCAAGAGGATTACTGGCCTCAAACATATGTCCTATGCAGCCCGACTGAAAAAACTCCTGCTGTACTCAGTGGCATATCGCTTACTCAGAGGTGATTTCTGCCTGACTTACAAAGCCATGCCCAACTCAGAATTGATGGACATGCTCCATCTAAATAAATCCAAGTCACTGTGAGCCACGCTCTCTAGTGAGCCAAACCTCGCCACAACAATAAATAGAACATGCTGAAGGTATAGATTCCTGTCACAGAGACTTCCCATGCTTTGGAACAAAATTCCTAACTACATTAGGCAAAGTCCTTCACTAACACTCTTCAAGAGAAGCCTTGACAAGTGGATGGGTAACAGAAAATACACCCCTGGGATCACTTCATTGGCTGTACTTGACAGAGACTCAGTTAATTAATCAATTAATCAATGGGGCGGCGAAAGCCGACACACTCTGGCTAGGCTTATAAATGCCCTCGGGCAGATAGCCTAGTACCTACCTATGAACCTATAACATCTGCTGTTAACTTGCCAGCAGAATATCTAAAATTATCTTCTGCCAGTGAAGTGGGTTTCAATTTTAATAGTTTTGCAATAGTTTGTTTTGGGACTGTCTGAAATGAGAATGCATCTACAATATTGCTTGGATTGTTGGGTGTTGGCATGTAGGAGACTTGCTATTCTTAGTGCTAAAACACTTTCAGTGAAGAATATGTTAATTTATCAGGTAAGTTGGGGGGTGGGGCTGTGGTTTGGCCAGGATGAAGTATGTTATTGATTGTGTTCCAGAATTTTTGTGTATTCTGTATTTCCATCGTAAATTAGCATAGTAGTGTTGTTTGTCTAGTTTAATTTGATGTTTGGCACGGTCTCTAAGTTGCTGGTAAATTAAATGGTTTTGGAGGGATTTATTTTTAGCCCAAGTTTGTCATGCTTTCTCGCATTGTTTTAGGAGGGTATGAGTCTCATGGGTTAACCATGGTGTGTAGCTGGCTTTGACATGAACTGTTCTTGGAACTGCAAATCTGTTTAGAATAGTAAGGAAGGTGTCATTGAAGTGTTGCACAGCAGCATCTAAGGGCAGTTACTTAAGAGAAGTCCAGTCTATTTTTTTCAAGAATATTAAATAGAATCCAAATTAAGATTTTTCTTATTACGAATTTAGCAGAAGTTGATCAATTTAGTAGGGTTACTGTGATTTCTCAGTAAGTAGGTTCCAAAGTGGTCACTTAAGTGATCTGGGAGGCACCCTGCTATTTGGTAATACTGGAGTTTATTAGTTAAGAACCAGTCCAAAATAGATCTGTTTTCTTGTCAATTCTAGTTGGACGAGAAATCATTTGAGTGAAACCATGGAGGTTTAAGTAATTATGAGAATTGTCAGAGTTCCATGTCATCCAGTTTGTGTTAAGGTCTCCTGCAGTAATGGTTTCCTGTGATATGGCTTTTGTGATATTTTGGAGAATGATTTCGATTGTACTGGAATTGTGTCCTGGATGGCTATTATATATATATATATATATATATATATATATATATATATATATATATATATTCTGGTTATGAGTACCTCTGCATTATTAATATTAGTAATGCTTCTAATTTATGAAACACTTTTTAGTTATTCAGGATATGGATAGGAAGGGTATTTCTTCACTTTCGGTTAGTTTGGATGCTGAAAAAGCTTTTGATAGGGTCAGATGGCAATTTTTATTTTTGGCCATAGAGGATACAGCCTTTCCCTGCCTATACATAGAAATAATTAAGAATCTATATGCTGGAGCAATGGTGACAATAAATATTAGAGCTAAATTATCACCCTCTTTTGAAATCTTCTGGGTTGGAGACATGATTACCCCCTCCTCCCTGTGCTTTGCAACTTATACCTGCAGCTGTTGGTCTTAAAGCTTGAGTTATCCTTGATTAAAATGTATGTTTTTTATGGGATAGCAGATTCACCTGTCTCTATATGCTGATGGCCTGTTATACCTTACAGAACATGGCCTAGACTTGCCTAGAGTTTTTCAACTCTTGAAGGAGCCTAGTTCTTGTTCAGGCTATAAAAGTAATGTACATAAAGAGTGAAACTGCGGTATTCACTTCCGTTGGAATTTGATCCATTCCCCTTTTTAGAAAGACAAAACACGTTAACTTACCTGGGTATGGAATTCACAGAATCCCTGTCAAAATGGATTGCTCGAAATTATGAAGTTTTACTTGCCAATATTTAAAAAGCTTTGTAATCAATGGAAAATGCTTTGTTTTGATATGTTTCAGAGAATTCAAGCCATAACTTGATTTATTCTCCCCCAGTGTTATATTAATTGCAGGGGTTCCTAATTCCTCCAAATCCGCATTTATTAAAAAAATCATAAAATGTTTGTTACTAAACTTTGCTTGTGATAGAGAGAAACAAAATCACCAAAAGTATTCTTTCATTGGCTTCCACTCAAAGTTGATTGGTAATCCCAGATTTTAAGTGATCTTTATTCATATAGAACATGTTGGAAAGATTTGTCACTGGTATTGCTGGGAAGATATCCAGGGCTATGTGCTCAACTGGGAGAGAGCTGGGTAAGTCTTAGAAAATTCCCTTCAGAAATGCTTGAGTGATCTTGATTGCCGCCTTTCGTATTTTAGATGACTTGGTCGTATTAAAATGTATACAGGATAATGACCCCTATAATATACTCAATTGGCATTGCTTTCCTTCCAGTGAGGGCTAGGGATTCACTACACAGGTGTTCTGATTTGAAGTACTGGGGCAGTTGATGTCAGGCAATGTAGTCGTATCATGGTAGCTTTTTCAGAACTCTTGGAATTGGTGATTGTGGCATAACTTTTATGGTTATCTTGTGAATTGTAAGTGTGGTTTGAACATTCATAATATTGGAAATCTGTAATGCTGGCTGAACTGATTGAAAAAAAAATACAATTGACTCTGCTGGTATCACTGTGCAGGAGGTTGCAGAACAGCAGGGAGTGGGTATTTGCCCTTATCCTGCTGTTGTGTAATCCCAGAGGTGGTATGTATAAATAGTAAGGGGGGTGTAGGGGACCTTGCAGCCTGTAAAAAAAAGTTTTCCTTTTTTTGTGATATTTTATTGTTCAGTCTTTTGAGATCAATGTTTTTTAAGTTTGATTTTATGGTTATTTGATATTTTGAAGTACTTACTGTGAATTGTCTTAGGGGGACTACGGTTCTCTAGGTTTCCAGTGGGACAACACCATCCACTAATAGGTTGGTTATTTGAATGCAGAGCTTTCAGATTTTTGATAAAGGGACTGATTAGTAGACCTTATAAGATATTAGCACAGGGAAATAATTCCATGGGTAAATTTATAATCCTGTGGGAAGGGGACTTTGGTATTTCCATTCCTTTGGACCTCTTGGAGGATTTGCTGAAATGTCATAGGTATGCAACAAAGTTCAGGGTATATAGGTTTTTGGCTGGCAGTGCCAGTACAAATACTTTTATACATCTATCAAGTTGGCCAAACTTTTTCTGTAATGTCTGTCCTTGTTGGAGACGTGATCAATTGGACATAGTTGATTGGCTCCACATTTTCTATAGTTGTCCTAAACTGTGGCAGTTCATTAGAGATTTTGAGTTGAAACTGGTCTCTGCCTGGCTTAGGAAGTTTGAACTTGTTCTGGGTTGTGGTTATTAGAGGTTATACCTGAGACTGATATATCCAGGCTTAAACAAGCAGCCCTTAATTTATTGACTGTCCTCAATAAGAAATGTATTACTAAGAAGATGAAGCAAAAAAGTAACTCCACATTACAGGACTTGAGACTATTACTCCCTTATATGAAACAGATGGATTTTGATGCCTTTTCTGCAGGTCAGGATATGTAGACTAGACAGAAATGACTTCATCTTATAGGTTGGATTGCTTAAGAAACATCATTGTTTTCACTGCTGTATGGGTTTATTTAGATTAAATAAACATACAGCTTGTGTTTAAGTTTAATGTTTATCTTATAAATAGAATTTTAAAAAGTTTCTGTGTGTGCTGTATTGTGTGACTTAGAGTGGATATTGTGCTGATAAGGATTTCCTAGGTTCATAGGAAGTATTAGGCTAGCTACCTTTGCAGGCCATTTTATGTCTAGCCACTTTCCCATTTTGTGATCAAAATAACATCCCATTTGGTTATAGATTGACCTTACCCATTCCATGGTCTGTAATTATATATTACCTCTAATAAGAATAACTGGGATTATACCGTAAATAATTTGAGGGTACTCATGCATAGAGTAAAGCATTTAGGAGCTTTCTCTGTTCATTAGTAGTACAGGGGGAATCCCTGGGGTAAATTTTCTGATTCCCATCCATAGGTCTATATTGAGCTTGAATATGGATAGGGATGAACTTTGTTTTATATGGATTGGGGGGGGGGGTCTGTTCCATAGCACTGGTATCTTGCGAGATACACCCGTCCCTCCAAACCATTCTGTTGATGTTGCAGAAGAGGTTTAGATCCTTAGACCACTTATTTCTGATACCATTTGACTTGCTGATGTGCAATAAAGACATCAACAATGAGTCTGAGGATGCCTTGTAATCCAGAAGCAGGCCACCTTTTAACAGTCTGTGTGATACCAAGTATAGTCACAGGGCTTTGAATTGGTCCATTTAAGGTATGTTGTTTAGCCTTGTGTTCTTTTATTAAGGTGTGTTTGTAGGCGTTCCAGTTGTTGCCTGTCTCTGAATAGATACATATCAGTGGAGGCATATTATATTCAGTGGCTGGTCTAATGAGGACTGAGTAAAGAGAGACAATGACATCTCTAAATCTAGACATAATCCCCATGTTTATAAGCTGTACAGTATAGGAGGACTTTCTTGCAACAATAAACACATGGTGAAAAGTTAGGTCACTGTCCACATAAGTTTGCAAATCCCGAACAACCGTGTCAGCTGTCACGGGCATATTGTCAGTGTGGTAGTTCCGTGGGGTAGATGACTTGCCATAGTTATTTCTGTTAACAGAAGTGTATTTGACTACTGAAGCATGGCATAGTTTACGCCTGTGTGTGTAAAAAAATGTTTTATCTGCTTTGCATTTCTCCATGTTAGTGGTTTGTTTGACATGTTTATCTACTGCTCTGTTTGGAAAGTTCTCTGGTTTGAATAAAGTTGGTTGTGTAAAAAAAAAAGAAAAAGGCAAGAAGGAATCGGGTCTTAACTACTCTGCAGACTTACCGTGACAATCTGATGACTTGTAACTCAGCCTAGTGTATCCCTTCAGACTACTGTTGTTTCATCAAGCAGAACACCATGGCAGACGCACTAAGCAGATCCAGGACACCCCCCCCCCAACAAATGTAAGTTACGCACTGAGGTCTTCCAGGAAATTGTCTACCTGAGAGAAATTCCCAAAACAGATGTGTATCCTCCTTTCAAAGCAGACAGCTGAAGAAATTCTGCTCCTGGACACCATGCAGAAAGGCCCGGAGGACCAGGTTTTTTCCTTCCCATAAAGGGGAGTGACTCCGCCTTCCTCTGATAACCAGGGATCTGAAGTAGGAGATTCATTTGTCTGCAACCTGTGGGTTATGGATCCGATATCGGATCCGAACCGGCATGGTTTTCCAGCTATGGATCCGGGCTCTCGGCTCCTCCCCTCACCCATAATGCCCTGCTCTCCCTACATGACCTCAGATCTAGTTTGCCGCGCTGGTGACCAGATTGGATTTCAGAGCTCTTCAGCTAAGTGTTCATTATTGCATTTTTCAGTCCTAAATTTAAAGTTTTTCAGTTAGTTTTGTGTGAAAGTTGAGGTTCCCTTTCTTTATAGCTTTAAGTTGTTTAGTTTAATAACTTTTATAACTTTTAGTTCCCCCCCCTCGCTGGTGCGTAGTGTGTGTTTGGGCCTGTGTTTGTTTGGCTAGTTAGCCCTTACTTCTTTAATTTTTAAACAAATTAAAGTGCTTGTAGTGTCCTTAGGATGTCTGATCCCCCTAAGGCTTTTTTTTCGAAGTGCTCCGAGTGTGGCCATAAGCTTTCCCCCGCTGATGGCCACACTCGGTGCGTTCAATGCCTTGGGGTTGAACACCTCACTTCTGGATGTTCCATTTGTGCAGGGTTCAACCCCAGGGCATTGAAGGAGCGGAGGTCGAAGCTGGTCCTGGCGGGACTTTTGCCCCCGGACTCTGCTTCGGCTACCGCTCCTTCGGGGGGTACCCTGTCTACGGTTCCCTCCTCTCCGGCTCCCCCTCCTCCACCTGGGACTCAACCTCTCTCTAGTGGTTTGGAGGAGAGGGAAGCAAGAAAGAAGGACCGGAGGGAAAAGCACCATAAGCGGCGGGCCGAGACCTCTGTTTCGGCCCCGCCTGCCAAGCGGGCTTCTCCTCCGGCCTCCTTGTGTGCTGGTTCTCCCCCTCCTCAGCTCCGGTCTCCTGTGTGCTTCTCACCGGGACCTGAGGAGGAGGAGACACGATCTCCGTTGAGGCTATCGAGGAGGCACTCAAGGCCTACCTCGGTAGCCTCGTCGAGATCCACGTATAGTTTATCTGATGCTGATCTGGACCGGATGATGAGAAGGTTCATCCAGGCCCAGATGCAGATGGGAGTGCTCTTGCCTCCCCCCCCTCTGGGGGGGAGCTCGACCCCTTTCTTTAAACCTATAGCTCCTTCTCCGACCCGCTACCCGGGTTCGGAGCAGTTGGAGCCGAGCAGCCGGGCCGGGTGGGTCAGCGCCGATAGTACTCGGTGCTTCGGATCCGACCCTGCCCTCGAGTGCTTCGGATCCGACCTCTCGGAGCCTGGATCCGAGCTTCGGATCCGGGGGGATCAGTGCTCCTTCGGCGCCGTCCGTGTCGGAGCGCACTGTCCCCTCGGATCCGAGTGCTTCGGTGCCGGCTCCGATCCACTCTTCGGATCCTAGGGGGAGCCGATTATCGGATCCTTTGGTCGAGGTCGGCTCCCCCTCGGCTTTTGATGTAGTGGAGAGGGCCCTGTTGAGGGTTTCCGGACCCCCCGGCACTTGCTTCGGCTCCGTCCCGCGCTCCATCTGCACTGGGCCAGGCTTCCACCATCCGGCCCGTCTACCTCTTGGGTGTCCCCTCCTGCCAACCCCCTGGTGGACCTGATTACCACCAGGGCGTGGAAGGAACCGGACACCGTGGAGCCAATTCCAAAAAGGCCAGACCGTATACTTAGTCCCCCGGCTGACCGTGCCCACTGGAGTAAGGGGCCTCCGGTAGATGCCATGTTGACGGCGTCAGCCACCAAGAGGGAACTTGCTCAAGAGAGCCCCTCAGTCCATCCCCCGAGCAAGGAGTCTCGGATGATGGACCGCTTGGGGAAGCGGATGTTTAGTTCAGCGACCTTTTCAGTGAGGGCGCTGAACTACCTGGCACATGTGATTAGGATGCAGCGCGATCTTATCAAGGAATACGCTGCATCCCCCCCAGAGTCCATGTCGGAGGAGGACAAATTGTTGCACTCCACCCGTATGGCCACTCTCAGGTCCGTGACTAATACCTCTATGCAGTTACTCTCCCATGCTACGGAAGGTGCCGCTAGAGCCGCAGGGGCAGGCCTAGTTACTAGACGTCAGGCCTGGCTCCGTCATTGCGATTTCACGGAGCCCTTCAAGGCGTCATTTGCAAACACTCCCTTCGATGGTTCTGCCCTCTTTGGCAAAACTGTTCGCGATACTTTGACCCAGAGCGAAAAGGACGGGAAGACGCTGTCTGCCGTCGGAATCCGCTTCTCTGTGCCCCAGAGGCCCTATTCTAGGAACCAAAAGGGCCAGAAGAAGATGTGGTTCCGGAAGTCGCAGCAATCCCAACCCACTCTGGACAACCAGTCCTTCCGTGGCAGAGGAGGACAGGGAGGACGCCGCCCCAGGGGCAGAGGGGCTCCCAGGAACTTCGGGTCCAGAGAACCCTTCTCTGAACGGCCCTCGCAGCAGCCCTGAAGGGTTGCCCGGCTGCTCCACTCTGGAGGCAGTCGGGGGACATTTTTCGGAGCACCTAGCGGCATGGGAGTCCATAACATCAGACCGCTGGGTCCTCCACATCATATCCAGAGGATACCGCATCCCATTTCATCACATTCCAAAATTGAAGTCCCTCCCCGACGTTCCACCCGGTCAGTGGGAGGCCGCTTTGGCAGAAATTGGCCATCTGCTAAAGAAAAGAGCCATCCAGCCTGTCCCCCCAGACCAGATCGGATCAGGGTTCTACTCCAGGTTCTTTTTAGTGCCAAAAAAGACAGGGGATCTAAGACCAATATTAGACCTTTCACTCTTGAACCTGGCAGTTCCCAAGGAGAAGTTCCGAATGGTTACATTACAATCTATTCTCCCCCTTCTGGGAGAAAATCACTGGATGTGCTCTATAGACCTCAAGGATGCATACTACCATATCCTAATGGACAGGCGCTCCAGGAGGTTTCTCCACTTCCGGCTGGGAGCCAGTCACTACCAATTCCGGGTCCTTCCCTTTGGTCTCACCACAGCCCCCAGGGTGTTCACCAAGGTATTAGCAGTGGTAGCGGCCCACCTGAGGCTTCAGGGGGTGCAGGTCTTCCCTTACCTGGACGACTGGCTTCTCACCGCTCCAACAAGGCATCTACTGTTATTGGCGCGAGATTTCTTTCTCCATCTAGCTCCCCGTTTGGGCATCACAATAAATACAGAAAAATCCAACCTAGCCCCTACGCAGTTCATAGATTTTATAGGTGCCAGGTTAGACACGAGACGGTTAAGAGCCTTCCTCACTGCGGACAGAATTCAGAATCTGCAGCTCCAGGTGCGGGCCATTCTCCACTCCAGCTCAGTTCCGGCGGAGTTGGTCCTGAGGGCTCTAGGGTCCATGGCAGCAGCGATAGCTCTTCTTCCTCTCGCCAGGTTCAATATGCGGGTCCTTCAATGGACACTCCTAGTTCAGTGGTCTTATCTTGCTCTTCCTATGCATCATCCCATTGCGATCAGCAAGGCTTGCAAGCGGTCCCTCCTGTGGTGGCTCCACTCACCAGATCTCCACGGAGGCCGCCCCTTTTGTGCTTCTCCCCCTCTCGCCACGGTGACCACGGACACCTCCCGCCTCGGGTGGGGGGGGCATTTTGCAGGCCGGATGGTCCAAGGCACGTGGAACGATTCAGAGACCTTACTGCATATCAATGTTCTAGAGATGAGAGCAGTGCTCTTAGCGTTGCAAGCACTACAGGCCTTTCTTCCCTTGGGAACTATTGCAATTCAGTCGGACAACATGTCTGTCGTCTGGTATATCAACAAACAGGGAGGAACCAGGTCTTACCCTCTTTGTCGAGAAGCCATGAGAGTGTGGGAATGGGCAATCTCCACCAACCGCTTTCTCATCGCAACACATATTCTGGGTTGGTCCAACATCCTTGCGGACAAACTCAATCGCACCATTATCTCCCCTTACGAGTGGTCTCTCAATGCTCAGGTAGCGAAACGCATCTTCGCACGGTGGGGAACTCCTTGTTGCGATCTTTTTGCGTCTCCCTCAAACACCAAGTGCGACAGTTTTTTCGCTCTAATACCTCCTCCCGGAGATACCCCAAGAGACGCTCTGGTGCATGCTTGGCCCCCCGGTCTTCTTTATGCTTACCCCCCTTTGCCTCTGATGCTCCAAGTTCTTCAGAAAGCCTCTCGGTTGGGGTGCAGAATGATTCTCATTGCCCCATTCTGGCCTCGACAGATCTGGTTCCCTTTCCTAAGGTCTCACTCAGTGAATCCTCCTTGGATTCTAGATCCCATTCCGGATCTGATATCTCACCCATCCCATCTATCAACCCCGAATCTGGACAACCTGAAGCTGACTGCTTGGCTGCTCCAGTTCCACTCCTGATCAGGACTCCCGGTATTTTGTCTCCAGTTAAGGCCATCCTGGTAGCGGCTCATAAACCATCTACCAGGAAAGTTTACCGCAGTAAGTGGAAACGATTCTCTGTTTGGGCGGAGCGGCAAGGTCTAGACCCCTTCACAGTTCCCCTTCCTCTGGTACTTGACTTTCTAACCACTCTTTTTAATGATGGTGCCAGCAGTTCCACGGTCAAAGTGCAACTGGCGGCAATTTCTCACTATCATATTGGTCAAGACTCCAGTCCACTGATGTCTGCCAAATTGTGTAAGATTTTCCTAAAAGGTACTTTTCTCCTCAGACCCCCTGTAAAGCAAGTGGTTCCTCCTTGGGACCTTTTTTTGGTCCTCCAGGCCTTGACCACTCCCCCCTTTGAACCTGCGGCTACGGTAGATCTGAAATTTTTATCTTTCAAGACGGCCTTTTTAGTAGCCATTACCTCGGCCAAGAGAGTTTCAGAACTTCAAGCCTTATCCGTCAAGCCTCCTTACTTGGTCTTTCATCCGGACCGTGTATACCTCAGGACCAACCCGTCCTTTCTTCCTAAGGTAGCTTCTGAAGCAAATATTAATCAATCCATTAACCTCCCTGTTTTCTTTCCTAAATATCAAAACAAAGGTGAATACAAGCTACATTCCTTAGATGTTCACAGGCAACTTAGATTTTATCTGAACAGGACAGCTGGTCATAGGCAATCCGACCAGTTGTTTATTTCCTTTGCTAAATTCAATTTGGGTAAACCAATTTCCAAAGTCTCCGTATCACGCTGGATTTCGCAGTGCATCTTATTGGCTTATCAAGCTTCTGGAAGGCCCGCACCGGAGGGAGTACATGCCCATTCAACCCGGTCAGTTTCTACTTCAGCGGCCTTTAAAGCTAGGATTCCTCTGGATGATATTTGTTCAGCAGCCACATGGGCTTCATCTCATACCTTTATTTCCCACTACAAGTTGGATATTACATCTAGAGGTAGAGCATCCTTTGGCTCCGCAGTGCTCCGGAATATCCTTCCATGATGGCCGCCCAAGATTCAGGTAGCTGGGGACTCTGTCCCACAGGTTGCAGACAAATGAATCTCCTACTTCAGATATAGAAGTTATGTACTCACCATAACGTTCCATCTGAGTAGGTGTATTCATTTGTCTGCAACCATCCCGCCCTCTAGAGATGAGAGCAGTGCTCTTAGCGTTGCAAGCACTACAGGCCTTTCTTCCCTTGGGAACTATTGCAATTCAGTCGGACAACATGTCTGTCGTCTGGTATATCAACAAACAGGGAGGAACCAGGTCTTACCCTCTTTGTCGAGAAGCCATGAGAGTGTGGGAATGGGCAATCTCCACCAACCGCTTTCTCATCGCAACACATATTCTGGGTTGGTCCAACATCCTTGCGGACAAACTCAATCGCACCATTCTCTCCCCTTACGAGTGGTCTCTCAATGCTCAGGTAGCGAAACGCATCTTCGCGGTGGGGAACTCCTTGTTGCGATCTTTTGCGTCTCCCTCAAACACCAAGTCGACAGTTTTTTGCTCTAATACCTCCTCCCGGAGATACCCCAAGAGACGCTCTGGTGCATGCTTGGCCCCGGTCTTCTTTATGCTTACCCCCTTTGCCTCTGATGCTCCAAGTTCTTCAGAAAGCCTCTCGGTTGGGGTGCAGAATGATTCTCATTGCCCCATTCTGGCCTCGACAGATCTGGTTCCCTTTCCTAAGGTCTCACTCAGTGAATCCTCCTTGGATTCTAGATCCCATTCCGGATCTGATATCTCACCCATCCCATCTATCAACCCCGAATCTGGACAACCTGAAGCTGACTGCTTGGCTGCTCCAGTTCCACTCCTGATCAGGACTCGGTATTTTGTCTCCAGTTAAGGCCATCCTGGTAGCGGCTCATAAACCATCTACCAGGAAAGTTTACCGCAGTAAGTGGAAACGATTCTCTGTTTGGGCGGAGCGGCAAGGTCTAGACCCCTTCACAGTTCCCCTTCCTCTGGTACTTGACTTTCTAACCACTCTTTTTAATGATGGTGCCAGCAGTTCCACGGTCAAAGTGCAACTGGCGGCAATTTCTCACTATCATATTGGTCAAGACTCCAGTCCACTGATGTCTGCCAAATTGTGTAAGATTTTCCTAAAAGGTACTTTTCTCCTCAGACCCCCTGTAAAGCAAGTGGTTCCTCCTTGGGACCTTTCTTTGGTCCTCCAGGCCTTGACCACTCCCCCCTTTGAACCTGCGGCTACGGTAGATCTGAAATTTTTATCTTTCAAGACGGCCTTTTTAGTAGCCATTACCTCGCCAAGAGAGTTTCAGAACTTCAAGCCTTATCCGTCAAGCCTCCTTACTTGGTCTTTCATCCGGACCGTGTATACCTCAGGACCAACCCGTCCTTTCTTCCTAAGGTAGCTTCTGAAGCAAATATTAATCAATCCATTAACCTCCCTGTTTTCTTTCCTAAATATCAAAACAAAGGTGAATACAAGCTACATTCCTTAGATGTTCACAGGCAACTTAGATTTTATCTGAACAGGACAGCTGGTCATAGGCAATCCGACCAGTTGTTTATTTCCTTTGCTAAATTCAATTTGGGTAAACCAATTTCCAAAGTCTCCGTATCACGCTGGATTTCGCAGTGCATCTTATTGGCTTATCAAGCTTCTGGAAGGCCCGCACCCGGAGGGAGTACATGCCCATTCAACCCGGTCAGTTTCTACTTCAGCGGCCTTTAAAGCTAGGATTCCTCTGGATGATATTTGTTCAGCAGCCACATGGGCTTCATCTCATACCTTTATTTCCCACTACAAGTTGGATATTACATCTAGAGGTAGAGCATCCTTTGGCTCCGCAGTGCTCCGGAATATCCTTCCATGATGGCCGCCCAAGATTCAGGTAGCTGGGGACTCTGTCCCACAGGTTGCAGACAAATGAATCTCCTACTTCAGATTTAGAAGTTATGTACTCACCATAACGTTCCATCTGAGTAGGTGTATTCATTTGTCTGCAACCATCCCGCCCTCCTATCCCCCTGGCCTTGTCAGTTTCCTGCATATTATGTGTTACCCTTTTCAGGGTATTTCTATTGTTGGCAAACTCGATCTGAGGTCATGTAGGGAGAGCAGGGCATTATGGGTGAGGGGAGGAGCTGAGAGCCCGGATCCATAGCTGGAAAACCGGATCCATAGCTGGAAAACCATGCCGGTTCAGATCCGATATCGGATCCATAACCCACAGGTTGCAGACAAATGAATACACCTACTCAGATGGAACGTTATGGTGAGTACATAACTTCTAATTCTTTTAAAAAATGAAAAGGCCTCGCCAGAAGTTATTTTGGTAACTTCCTTTTAACCAACATAGCAGTTGTTCCCCTTTCTCATGAAAATAGCTAAGGGCAGTTACCAGACACGTCCTCACAGAATGGATCTACTGACACAAGATAAGGGATCACCAATCTGAACCAGCCTACATCGACTAATTTGACTGCATTTGATGAATTTTGTTCCTCTTAATTATGTGTTTTCAAAGACCATGAAGCAGGTTTTAAAGGGGACTAGAAAACCGCTACTAGAAAATACTGCTTGGTCAAATGGAAGAGGTTTTGTAATTGGTGCCACAAAAAGAACTAGGACCTATCCAAAGCTGAAGCCGTAGTGGTTCTTCAGTGTCTGTGTGAATTGCTCAACTCAGGCTTTTCTTACTGTTCTGTTAAAATATATTTTTCAGCTATTTTTGTTTCTGTTTTAAATCCCACCTTTCTTTCTTGTTCCAAGTGAAACAATTTTTGAAAGAAGTTATTACCGGTGGCATCTCCTTGGCTTCTCAACTTTTTTCTTATAAAAAATTTACTGTTTTTTCTCTTTTAAAACAGCTCATCAGGTTGATGTGAACTTTCAAAAACTGTTTTACTTCCTGCTCTGACTTCAGCTGGTTGAGTGAGCTGTATGCTCTTATAGTGAAGTCAGCCCTTTCTTAGATTTCCTAGTGACAGGGTAACTTTAAGAACTAACCCTTCATTTTATGCTTGAAGTAGATTCTTAATTTACTTTAAAACAAAATATTTACCTTCTGGTGTTCTTTCAAGAACCAAAAGAGGGAAAAGAATCCTACATAATCTGCACGTCCACAAGCAACTTGGATACTACATTGGTGCTGACTTGTCAGAACATGGGCTAAATTCTTAGCTAGCCTTGTAAGGGCCTTAGGGCCAATAGCCTAGTAACTTCATATTATCCTATTGATAGAACAAAATAATTTAGGGCTTCTAAACAGCTGTTCATTTATTGTGATTGAAAGAGGAAGACAATCAGTGTCAAAATTAACTATTTCTAAATGGTTGCCCTTTTCAAATCCATTTTTTGATATGCTCATCATGGTAAGGACCTCCATCAATAAGTCAGCGCTCACCCTACCAGAATTCTAGCTACTGTAGAGCTTTTTGGAAGTGGTGGACTCAAGAATTCTCCTAGAAGCAGTGCTAACTATTATAAGATTGACTTGTTCTCCAGGGCCAGATCAGGATTTCCTTAGCCTGTCCTCTTAAGGGCTCCTGGATTCGTATCCTCCCTCCTCCTCCCTGGCTATCTAGGTTTTGCCAATTGATCCATATAGCTATATACTGCTACAACACTGATCTAATGTTCAGCATAATAAATTTATATGAGTAAACTTACTGTAACAGTAGAGGTTTGGCTAGATCACTGAGTACTGCAATTCCTCCCTCCTTCCCCCAATATTGTCTCTGTTATTCTTCCCAGTGGAGATATTGTTGACGTGTGTAGTTCTCTTTACTTTTATCGCTTACCACAGAAAAATCCAAACCTGCAACCTGATTAGGATGCTTCTCTACCTAAGCCTTCCTTCCATTTCTAATGAGGTGCAAGAAGGATTTGAATTTTAGTGCCCAACCTCTGCTTTTATACTGGCAGTCCCTCCAGCTTCCTTGGACATACATTGTGGAAGATGCCCAAAAGCTTTTGTAGATTACCTGGATAACCAGTCCTTGGCAGGATACATCCTTTATAGCAAAGTGCTACTGCAACAATGATCTGTTCAAATGTCTACTGTTTTGGTAAGTTCACCCACATATTGTAGTTGCTCAACACATTTACAAGCATTTGCTGTGTTTGAGGTTAATTTATGATACAATACCATATGTAAGCATGAAGCTATAAGGTCTTTTTTTTGTGTGCAGTCAAATTTAGTTCAGAAACATGATTGTCCAGGACATCTTCACTTATCCCTTGAAAGTTTCTTGTGGTTTCTCACACTTGGTATTTCTAAATTATTTCAGTGTAACCCAAGGCTAAAAAGTTAAAGATCTGGATTAACAATATCTAGCCAGTGTAATAATGTTAATTAGAAGGATATATGAGAGACTGGAGGCAAAAAATAAGATGGAAGGGTTCTTGTCTGATAAGTTGTTTCTGAACAGAGGAACCAGGTGGGGGGGTCATCTTTCCTCTTTATTTGCTTTGTATTTAGAACCATTGGCAAATAAAATAAGGGACAAACAAATTCAAGGATGTAATTGGTATGGTGTTCAAGAAAAGTTGACTTTATTTGCAGATGATATTGCTTTGTATCTGATGGAACTAGAAAAGGGCTCTGTGTTCTGCAATATTCTGAGAATTTTTATTTTTTTTTTAAATATACAAAATCAGTGAAGATAAAACAAAGGGTATAGCTGTAAACTGTGTACCATCACATGAATTGCTTCAGCAAGGGGACATGATAAAATGAAACATTTAGGAGTATGAATTTAAAAAGATTCTGTTGTGATTATGTGCAGAGACTAAATAAAAGGTAAAACAAAAACTGAGAAACTGGAAGCTGGAAGGCAAAATAGTAACCATAAAAATGTTTTCAGTCCTTTTAGTTTTATATGCAAGGCAGGGATATTTTTGTCAACTAGAGGAGAAGTTTTAGATAATTAAAGAGTTGAAGGATTTTATATGGGTGGGGAAGAGTCAAGTGGAAATAGAACAAGGAGGTATATGATTACCTAATTTGAAGGGATATATTAGAGCCACACTGTTAAGGCAGTTATACATAACACAAGCAGAAAGCTGTAATTCAAAGTGAAAAGGTAAGATGATGAATCAGTGGGATCATTCAAGCAATAAGGAAAGAGTGGGATTGTGGACGCAGATCCCTAAGGAGAATAACAGTCATGCAGAATATTATATTCTTAAAGTAGCAGAAAGTATACTAAGAATTAAGCAAACATAGAGATAGAAAAAGGAGATTCTGCTGATAGGGATGACTGCTGTTAGGGATACAGAGAATAGGCAGGAGGGGGCTGTGATTTACTTGGAGGAAGCTGTCAAAGAAACCAAGGTATTGGGGGCGTGGCCAAGGATGAACACAGGATAGCAGCAGATTTCTTCAGCTCCACCAATTTCATTACATTGACAGGAATTAATTACTTAAAATTAATTTTTGAAGTAATTTTCTTTCTAAATATGTTTGTTTTATATAGTTCTTGAACTATATCTAAAAAAGAAAGGAAATCTTAATATTCCTGTCAGAAATTACTTTGGAAATTTTCCTGTCAGTTTATCAGTCTGAAATGAGTTCCAGTAAGACAAATTCTCAAGACTCCAGCATCAAGAAAGAACTTCAGTCTCTGATAATTATAGTCCAGCAACTTACTGCTAAGATGGATAAAATGGGTACTAAAATAGACACTTTCATAGAAAAAACTACAAAACAAATAGACTTGTTACATATGGACCTGCAACAACAGAAGATCCAGATGACAGGCATAGAAGAAGCTGTGAATGACATGGAAAATAGAATACAAGAAGAGGAAATCAACATTGAGTTTCTGCTGAAACAAAATACTCATTTACAAACAAAGCTGGATGACCTGGAAAATAGATCTAGGCGCAATAACATTAGGATTTTTGGACTGCCAGAAAATATTGAAGGTAACAATATTACTTCTTTTTTAACAACATGGCTCCCTAAAACTTTAGATTTTCCAGAAGCATTCTCTTTTGGTATCGAAAGAGCACATAGATCTATAGCTAATACTAACTCTAACAAAAACTATCCTAGATCAGTTATAGTTAGATTTCTATCATCTTTTGATAAAGAGATGGTTCTTAAATCTGCTTGGGCTAAAGCTCCTGTTAACATTAATGAAACAACTGTGCTTTGACAATGACTATTCTTCCATGGTATTAGCTAAAGAAAAGTTTTTCTGCCACTAATAAGGGAGCTTAAAAGCACAGTTTAAAACATACCTTCTGTTTCCTGCCAAGCTTAAAATCTTCCTTCCTGATGGTCCTAAAATTTTTGATGACTTAGACTCTGCTTTACTGTTTATCAAAAAAATAAGATTTTGGAAAAAATAGAAGAAATGGAATGGGCTAGTCCTTCGTTAAAGAGACTGGCAACTGAAACTTCATGGAAGACTTCAGAGAAGAAGAAGAGACTAAAAAACAAATGATTTGTACTATGTTTTTTTTTTCTCTCTCATCATTTTATTTTATTATTAATCTTTTTAAATATAGTTCCTGCATTTCCAAGAAGCAACAAATATTTTGAAAAGATTTAATCAAAGTTATTCTCTGTGTGCAAAGAAATGTTTTGTTTCATAACTAGTCAAAATATCTGGAGATTTAATGGCAAGCTGTGATTTAACTTGTTTCTCTTTCTGAAGAGGAAAAATAAGGTCAGTAATTTGATACATTTTTTTCCTTTAAAAGTTTATATGTTCTTCAAATGCTATTCCTAATTATACTTTCTTGATTACACTGCTTATGCTTGTTTGTAAATAATCTGTCATGCTTTAACTAATAATAATTAGAACTAAATAATAGTAAATAATATGTTTTATTTTTAACTCTATTAATATAAACAGTAAGTAACATTCTATTGTATATACTTCTTATAGCTTTCTCTTACATTTTTTTATTTCTGCCTTACACCCTTTTACTTTCTACTCTCTTTTCTTTTCTTTATTAATATATAGAAATGCTTTTGATCATATAGACACAGTAAATAATAAGATTTGCATAGGAGTTGAGTTGGGACAAAATGTTGAGTTTTGTTACTTATTAATAATTTTGGGCTTGATTTCACTTACATAGAGTCTGTAATAACCTGTAGAATGCATTGTGAAGGTTTTGTCATGTTTAGATGCATTTACACTGCTAAATGAATGTTTGTCACTAGTTTTTAATAAGTTTCCGCCAAAATGTTAAGAGAGACAATCTGGGATGTGGGCTGTCTCATGCACAGTGTCCATGAGCTACTTCAAAAGCTTCAACTCTCAGAATTCTCACAGAGAAGCTGAAAGCAGCTAGTCTCACCTTTGACCTAAATATCACACTGACACATCACAGATACAGGAATGACACTACCTAATTATACTTTCTTGATTACACTGCTTATGCTTGTTTGTAAATAATCTGTCATGCTTTAACTAATAATAATTAGAACTAAATAATAGTAAATAATATGTTTTATTTTTAACTGTATTAATATAAACAGTAAGTAATATTCTATTGTATATACTTCTTATAGCTTTCTCTTACATTTTTTTTTATTTCTGCCTTACACCCTTTTACTTTCTACTCTCTTTTCTTTTCTTTATTAATATATAGAAATACTTTTGATCATATAGACACAGTAAATAATAAGATTAAGCATAGGAGTTGAGTTGGGACAAAATGTTGAGTTTTGTTACTTATTAATAATTTTGGGCTTGATTTCACTTACATAGAGTCTGTAATAACCTGTAGAATGCATTGTGAAGATTTTGTCATGTTTAGATGCATTTACACTGCTAAATGAATGTTTGTCACTAGTTTTTAATAAGTTTCCGCCAAAATGTTAAGAGAGACAATCTGGGATGTGGGCTGTCTCATGCACAGTGTCCATGAGCTACTTCAAAAGCTTCAACTCTCAGAATTCTCACAGAGAAGCTGAAAGCAGCTAGTCTCACCTTTGACCTAAATATCACACTGACACATCACAGATACAGGAATGACACTACCTAATTATACTTTCTTGATTACACTGCTTATGCTTGTTTGTAAATAATCTGTCATGCTTTAACTAATAATAATTAGAACTAAATAATAGTAAATAATATGTTTTATTTTTAACTGTATTAATATAAACAGTAAGTAATATTCTATTGTATATACTTCTTATAGCTTTCTCTTACATTTTTTTATTTCTGCCTTACACCCTTTTACTTTCTACTCTCTTTTCTTTTCTTTATTAATATATAGAAATGCTTTTGATCATATAGACACAGTAAATAATAAGATTAGCATAGGAGTTGAGTTGGGACAAAAATGTTGAGTTTTGTTACTTATTAATAATTTTGGGCTTGATTTCACTTACATAGAGTCTGTAATAACCTGTAGAATGCATTGTGAAGATTTTGTCATGTTTAGATGCATTTACACTGCTAAATGAATGTTTGTCACTAGTTTTTAATAAGTTTCCCGCCAAAATGTTAAGAGAGACAATCTGGGATGTGGGCTGTCTCATGCACAGTGTCCATGAGCTACTTCAAAAGCTTCAACTCTCAGAATTCTCACAGAGAAGCTGAAAGCAGCTGGTCTCACCTTTGACCTAAATATCACACTGACACATCACAGATACAGGAATAGCAGATTAATAATATGTGTTAAAAACCTATGTCCCAAACATGTACATTGCTATAATTCATTTAATTCATCTGATTGACAAGCATAAATAATTTTATAACTCTATACTGGAAGAAATTGTCATGTGATATATTTTAAAGCAGTAGTATAGCATGTTTGTAAAATCTGGTTACTAAAATGTGTTTGCTGTGCATTATTTTGTATAAAGCAGACAGATTTATTGAAGGGACAGCAATGTAAGATGGTGCTCAGTAAAGATACAACTCAGTGAGATCAGATATATATATATATGTGTGTGTGTGTGTGTGTGTGTGTGTGTGTGTGTGTGTGTGTGTGTGTGTGTGTGTGTGTGTGTATGTGTGTGTGTGTGTATGTGTGTGTGTGTGTGTGTGTGTATGTGTGTGTGTGTGTGTATGTGTGTGTGTGTGTGTGTGTATGCATGTGTATATATATATATATATATATATATATATGTGTGTGTATATGTGTGTATGTATATATATATATATATATATATATATATATATATATATATATGTGTGTGTGTGTGTGTGTGTGTGTGTATGTGTATGTAGATATGTATATAAATGTTTCTGAGAATCTGCTTAACTATGAAGTATGTTTTATAACAATTTCTATGAATACAATATTTTATTCTATTGGCAATAATGAGTTTGAGTAAATGCTCATATACAAGCAATTTGTTTGGAAGCTGTTAACTGTATTTACATGACAGAAAATAGATGCATCCTAATATATGTAATGTCTGAATCATATTAGCCAAAGTTTTTGATTTAAATGAATGTTAGAACTTATTTTTCTCTCCTCTTGATTTCTAACATCAAGATTATTTGAATGCTATTTGAATACAAGTGTTTTATATTACATGGATGTATATAGTAGTATGAACAGTTTTAAAAAAAAAAAAAAAAAAAAAAAAGGTTTATTTTAGTTTATATGATGCTGTTTTACCAAATGTGTAGTCTTGTCTTGCTAGATAATTGAATTGAAAACTGTTAACTTCAGTTAAATGTAACTAGTATTAAATTGATAAGGTGGTAGCTGACGTACTGCTGCTTAGGGTAGGGGGTTAACTTGAGTGATAAATACTACTCTAAGTTGGAGTTTATAACTCCAGGCTGGATGCAAGGTTTAATCCTTACATTATTTTCACTTGTTCATTGTTATTTGTATATAGTTTTGACATCCACAATATATTTTGTACATTCATTGTCACTACAAACAAAATTGAATCCTATACAAATCCCATAAGAGATTCAATAAATACAGCTATATTTAAAGGTACACCTAAAGGAGGAGATGTAACATTACTTATCTTGTTATTTGTTATTTTGATCATAAGATTCTTAAGTTTTAAAAATGCCAAATGACATCTTTAAAAGGAATTTCTTTAAACATTAATGGATTGAATAATCCATGTAAAAGGGCAAGCCTAATAAGATACATTAATTTACATAAGGCCAACTTAGTCTTCCTACAAGAAACCCATCTCTTGAAAAAAGATATTGATAAACTAGCCACAAACAAATACACAGTATTGGTTAGTTCAGAGCACACTCAGAAAAAAAGAGGAGTGGCTATTTTATGGAATAAAAGTATGCCCATTCCTAAAACCATTAAGTCTTATCAGGATGACAAAGGAATGTTTTGTATGGTTACAATACAAATTAATGGGAAGACTTGCACTTTAATTAATGTATATTGGATACCTGGAATTGGTATTAATACAGTGAAACATCATCTTGATAAGATCATATCATTCTCTATAGGAGATATTATTTTAGCTGGTGACTTTAATTGTATACTACATGAAAGTGATACTACCACTATAGGAAAGAGAAGAATTACATCTAATGCAAAACATTTAAAGGATTTTGCTAATTCTTATCATTTCAATGATATTAATAATCAGATAGATTCAAAATCATTACCATACACCTTTTTTCTAACAGATACAAAACTTATTCAAAAATAGATAGGGTCTTTATTTCTAACCAGATGGTAACAGATTTAATTAATTCCAAAATCATTTCATGTCCTATATCTGATCATAATTCAATTGTTTTTGAATTCATGATAAAAATACTCATAATGTTCAGATCAAAAGGATACCAGCATACTTAACTCAACTAAAAGACTATAAAGAATATATACTTTCAGAAGTAAAACATTTTTTAGACATAAATAACACTCCTGAAGTCTCCATTGTTTATGTTTGGGATGCCTTAAAATCATATCTATATGGACAAAGTATCAGATGGTATAATAATAAAAGGAAATCTTGGGATAAGGATTTGTTAGATATTCAAAGTAAATTAGACTCTTATAAACATAATAATAAAGAAAATGTTATGGACAAGAAAGTTATTGAAGAAATAAACAAACTAAATGAGAAATACAAAGAAATTTTAACTCATAAAGTTAAAATAACTTTAGAGAAATACAAGTTTTGTCTTATTCAATAAGCCCCAAATACTTACATAGACTTAAAAATAAAACAAAAAGGTTGAATAAACAAAACCATATCAAAGAAATATTTTCTCTAAGGAAAAAGAAGAATGTTTCTAGTATACCAGAAATACTTGATGAATTTAGAAATCACTTTCACAAAATTAACCATAATAATATTAACATGGAACCTAAAGATAAAATAAAGGAGTTTATAACCACAAATATGAATAAAAAGCTTAATAAACAACAGATTAAACTATTGGACAAGAGTATTTCATATACAGAAGTTATTACACAAATAAGCTTAAATCAAACAAAGCACCGGGTAATGATGGTATTATACCAGAGATATATAAAATCCTTTCTAAAAATACATATTCATTAATACATAAGGTTTTTATTTTGGCCCAAACTGAGTTAATAACCCCCCCATCTTGGCAATATACATTTATTTCACCAATTTTAAAACCTAATAAAGATCCAACTAGATGTTCTTCATATCGACCCATCTCATTACTTAATGTTGATTATAAAATGTTTATGAATATCTTTGCTGATAGATTGAAGACAATCATTCCCGGCATTATAGATATAGATCAGAGAGGCTTCATTGTAAATAGAAATACTTTTGATAATATAAGAAGAACTTTAACATTAATAGATTTTGCAAATAGGAAAAAGAAAGATTTAACACTTATTAGTCTTGATATAAGTTCAGCATTTGATTCAGTAAGTTGGGACTATCGGTTTACCTTAATGAAGTGCACAAACTTCTCGGATGCATTTGTAAATCTAATTGAACATTTATACAAAGGAACGTTGGCTTATATTAAGGTAGAAACATATGTTTCACAAAAAATACCCATTCTTAAAGGTACAAAACAAGGATGTCCACTTTCTCCACTATTATTCACTTTAGTAATGGAGCCTTGGGCTAATTTGATCAGAAACAGTACTGACATAGAGGGTTTTGAAATAGATGGAAATACAACATCCAAAATTCAACTTTTTGCAGATGATGTTCTAATTACATCAGCAGGATCTAATTCTTCTATACAGTCTCTATTTGATAACATGATGAATTTTAAAAGTATTTCTGGTTTAATATTCAGTGAAGAAAAACTAAAATACTACCTATATATACACGAAAAAATATTCTCATTAGTGATTTTACTAAATATGTACCCAATTCAGGTCAGATAACTTATTTAGGTATAATACTATCTAAAGATATTAAATCTATTATATATAATAATTATAATACCTGTTTTCTTAATATACAAAATCTTTTAATACCTGGAATAATATGTTTTTACTATGGAGGAGAGACTTACAATTATTAAAATGATAATATTCCCCAAGATTTTATACTTAATACAATCAATAATACTTCCACCTACAAAAATAATTATCAAGAAACTGAACACACTAATGTTAAATTTCTTATGGGAACCTAATAGACCTAGGATTGCATTAAAGAAACATACTAATAGCTGGTCTCAAGGGGTATTTCTTTTCCAGACTTTAATTTATATACTATCTCTTCTATTGTAAAAGTTATTACTTTATTAATAGATCAGTCATATGTCACAAAATGGAAAGATTATTGGGAGCTAATTAGTATACACTTCATGAAAATCTCCTTAACACATAAAAATATGATTGTAAATAACTCCATGTTATGGTTACTAAAGGAATTTTGTACTTCACCTATTACACCTAAACATATGGTTTGTTACCCATTAAATATTATTATTAGTTATCGTAACTTTATATTCATGCACCCTAAGTATAGGGAGTGGAATTTTATTGTATTTCCTATAATGTATACTCAGGGTATGCTTTTGTCATCTACTTCTGAAGGAACTCATTTAGCTATAGATAATGATCTAAAGTACTGGTATCAGTTGATATCTGATAATAAAGTTAAAAATCTAGATTTCTTAAAACAAGAATTTGATCTAAGAGAAACTTGCTGGTTAGAGGTTCAGACCTTTAGACAACATCTCATTAATAAAATAGATTTAATGTCTATAACTGTTAAAGAATCTATTCTAACACTGATTGATTACTTGATATTAAATTTACAACATAAAGTTTCTGATAAATGTAAACTTTCATACATACATAAAGTTATCAGACAAAAAACTTTTTACAGTGTAGATTCATACTGGAATGATTTCACTTCTATTAATGGGGACCCACCAAATCAACAAGATAAACAATATATATTGGAGTCTGCTTATAGAACTATGTCTTCCATTGTCTGGAGACTTTATACATGGAAATTTTTACACAGATCTTTTTATACACCTTTGATGATGAATAAAATAAATAATAAAGATAATCTATGTAAGAGATGTAATGTAGAAATTAATGCTGACTGGGCTCATATGTTTTATGACTGTATAAAATTGAAAGAATACTGAAAGTCAATTAATGAATTTTTGCAGGCTCTTTTTACAGATAATTTCATTATTTCTAAATCTCTTATATTATTCAACACACCTGTACCTCAAAGTGTTGAAAAGGTTAAGCTTCCCTTGTTATGGTCTATTCTAGCAGTGGCTAGGAAAATAATAACTAGAAATTGGATTTCAGATACACCTCCTTCGTTCAATGAATTTAAAAATGTTATGAATATAGTGTGCCATATGGAAATAAACACAATTAGGACTAGAACAAATAGAAAAACATCTTATTTTATTGTATGGGATAATTGACAAAATTTGTTAAAAAAATTTTAATTTCAATAGCATGGTATTTTAGTTTAATTAATTGATCTGATTGTAGTGGATGTCTTTGTAAATACTTTAGTTGTTTTGTTGAATATTATAATAATACCTATTTTTAATTACTTGTATAAAATTGTTATGATATTTCCCTTATATGTTAAAACAATAAACCTGTTTTGAAAAAAAAAAAAAAAGAAACCAAGGTATTGGGAACAAATAAGTAGAGAGAGAAAGGTAATCAAATGGGAAGAGGCCAGGAAGACATTTGGTTTGCAGTCTAGAGATTGCTTTCTCTATCAGGGATTGATATCAGAGTACAGACAGAGAAAGGGATTCCTACATGAAAGACCTGCACTGGTTGAGTTTTTAATTAAATCTAGAACAGAAGTTTTCGTTAAAAAGGGATAATTAGTAGGGCATGTAAAATATTGCACAGTAACTATAGGAATCGGTCAGAGGAGTTCAGAAAAGATTGGGAAGAGATTATTTAAGCAGTTTACAAAGAAACAATTGGAGGACATATTTATGGCTCCCAAATATGCAACAGAATGTAGAAGATTTAGGATTTTTGCATGGAAATGTTTATATAGATACGGTTATATCTCAAGCAAACTCCAAAGAATATATCCTCAGGTAGATAGCAAATCTTGGAAGTGAAATGAGGAAAAATGAGGTACATGGAAGCCTATGTTCTTGGAGTGTAATGAGTTGGCAGACTAAAATTGCTTGCAGAGTACTCTTGTCAGGAATGCTGGGCAAATGCGTGTAACTAAGGAAATTATTTTTTTGAGCAGGGGTACAGGATCTGAATTGCCTAGGCATAGTAAAGCCTTGTTAAGTTGAACTGTGGTGGCTGCCAAAAAAAGCAGTTACTAGAAAATGGAAATCAAAGTCTAAACCAACCACACATAAAATGGTGAATACTGCAGTAAAGGTTAAAGAACAGGAAGTGGTATTTTTTAAAAAGGGTAAGAGTACATTATTTAGAAAAAAGATGAAAATATTGGGAACAGTACATGCAGAAAAATGTTTTAGAGGAGGAATGAGGTGTATGAGAAGGCAGGATTTGAACAGTTTACGTAATGTTGCTTTGATTCCGCGGTGGTACAGCCGTAGCGTTGTTACCTCACAGCAAGAGGTTCTCCTGTTCGATTCTCATCTTGGCTTGGGAGTGCCTTCTGTGTGGAGTCTGCATGTCCTCCCTGCGGTTGGGTAGCGTTCGAAAGACATGCGTGCATAAATGAGCGTACCTTCGTTAAAGGTTGGGCGTCGAGCTGGCACCTCGGCGTTTCATAAAAAAAATCTACTGCCAATCATTAGTGGACCGGAGTTCCGCTGTGGCGACCCCTTACTGGGAAAAAGCCGAAAGACAAACGACAACGTAATGTTGCTTTGATTATATGGTATGGAACAAAGTATGTAATGTATAATGTTTGTAGATGTGATCTTGTTAATATGGTTTGATTAATTTTATATAAATTTAAGTTTGCCTGTGTCCCAAGTGATAATTCAGTAAAGGTATTAATATGTAGCCAGTTTTCATGTCAGGATTCTGTAGTGATTGCTACACTTGAGTGTGATGATGAAATTGCACCTTTTGAGTGATTTTTTATCCTCAGTGACTCTGTAAATGCAACTGCTTTTATTCTGTCACACTCAGAGTATCAAAGCAGAATTTGTCCAGTGTTATGAATGTCTAACCAGAAGCTTACTCCTAGGTATTTCGCTGTAGAACCAGACGTTTAATTAAGCAGACTGTACATATACACCTCTCAAGTCCCAGGAGTTCTGTCAGAGGGAAGTGGTGACGATTCTCGGGTCTGTATTATATTCTCAAAAGCCGACAATATCGAATCCGATATTGTCAACACGAGAATAGCGAATGCTGAGAATATCGAATGTGTAAACAGAAATCTCCGTAAAGGGAGATTTCCATTTACTGCAATGTAGTGCATTCTTGGAGTTGGTATATTTAAGTAGCGGAAGTATGGAGGGGTGCAAGGAGCTTGTCCCCCTGCTTAAACCCATTAGGGTACTTTTGTCTTTTTTTTGGGGGGGGGGGGTTGTTGTTATCAGTTCGATAGTTGAACACATCGACCATATGGTGTTCAATGTTTTCAACCTTCGAGCTTATAATATAGATCCAATATCCTCATGAACTGTGGGGTTATGCTTTAGGAGTATACCTCTCGCCCCTAACAATTTATGTACATATGTATGTATGTGTGCATATGTAAGTGAGCACTGCTTCCTTGAGTAGTGACTGGCAGTAGTCACACCCATATAAGCTTCACACTATATAACTGCAGAACAGAGTTGTGGACACTGGCTTGCCTGGAAGTGACCCACCTGTCACTCAACCCTCTATCTTTCAGTGCTGTCTTACCAACAGTAATGGCATCTTAGCTAAATACTTTGCTGACATGCTTTCTCACACATGCATGCACACTGTTTTCCAGGAGGAGATAAAACTTTTAGTACCACTAACCCTTCCCCCTTTCATGGTAACATGCTGCTACCAGTCGTTCACACCCAAATCACAGTTACTATACACACTTAAAATGAGACAACTTCACTATTAACTTAGGGTATCTCTAGATGAGCATTTTCTTCAAAAAGCAGTATGCTAACAGCGTAATTCAGTTTGTTGAATAATGTATACGAAAATGGTTGCACAAACAGCTACATGCTTATGTAATTGTCTGTTTGCATTTGTTTACCAGGAAAGTCCAACTAGGCCATGACTGGCACCCTTTCAATGGATGCCCAGGGAGGAAAGCTCCACAGTTAACAAATCGTATAAAATGTCATACAGTGTATTATAATACAATGTGCAATACAATACAAAAATCAAAAGTTAACTATCACATTCGACAGAAAAAAATATTTATGAAGAAAAAAAACCCCAGAAAAGTTAGATCCTAGAAATCATTATACTCCAGTGTTACATTTCAGCTTTACTATAACAGTAGTAAGCTATTGGGTATTAAGATGAAAGGCCAGAAAATCAGATTATGCAAGAACATAAGGGCACTACAGATGTAGAACAGGTGGGTAGAGTTGTAGCAGCTTTTAACCAGGACAAGAGAGAAGGAAGAGACTAATTGAGCAGGAAAGCCATTTACCCAAAGATATTAGGCAATACACTTTGAAAATCAGATATGCAGACAAATGTATGCTTGCATGTGGAAATATAAAAAGTTTGGACCAGACAGATGGCATAAGAAAAACATTGTCTGTCTAACAACTAAATAATTCAGCCAGTACCACTGACTGAATATAACTATAATCTAATACCTGTTTGATGTGCTCATTTAGCTGTAGTGGAAGGCAGATAGGGCAGAATGTATAGACAAAAGCTCATTGACTTTGGATAGTAGGGTCACTGTTTTCTCATCACAGTCCATGTAAAGATCTTTTTTCACTGATCCTGAACTTGGTTAAAATCAACCAAATAGTCTAAGAGAAAAACTCATGCTGGTGTAAATTACTACTGGACTAAATTTCAAAGAAAACTTTATTGTGCTGAAAAAACTTCCTGAGGGGTGTCCATGAATGACTCAGAAATGGGAAGTGTTTGGTTAGCACACTCCTTTTAGACATATCTCCCCTTTTTGGCTTATCTGAAGAATTTTTGGGCCCTTTAATGCATGTTGGCTGAAACTTTAAATCCAGATTCCAGCAAAAAAGAAAAGGCTGCTTAGGTAATCAGAAAGTTTCAAACATAAGTAAGATTACATTGCTTTTGATACGAAACAGTACTCTTAAGGAGACTTGAGCTTTGCTAATGTTTGTGTTAAACTGTTTCAGTTTACAAACCTGTGCTGCTTTTCTGTGTAAAAGTGCTAGTTTTGTGCGTTTTACTTTTCACGTGTTTTTGTTGTATCTTTAGCAAAAAATGCAGATTTTATGCAGCTTTTTACATATTATACGTGTGCTGAAAGAAGTTGTGTGGTTTGTACAGTTTTCACAAACAAATTGACTGGTGTTAGGTGGTTCTTTCAAAGAAAAGGTAGATAGCTTTATGAGTTAATTGAGACTTTGCTTTTTTTTTTGTTATACAGGAAATCTTAATTTCTCTCAAGATGCAATACTCAATTGATACACAAGTGTAAAAACTGTAAACAAAAACAATTTGTAAATGAAGACTGCTAACAAATAACCAAATTTGCAGAAATATTTCATGCTCATTAATTTTACAAGAAGGAAAACTCCAGATTTTCAGCTGGAAGTGTTTACATAGATGTTTTTACACTCCAAGTAGGTTACCCCACTGATTCCCGATTCTGTCAAGGGTATGTTGGCATTGTGAAGAATGAGCTGTATGTGGCTGGCAGCATATACTTTGGAGCTGTCCAACATTAGCACAATTTAGAGATTTAGTCCAGCCGATCAAGGTGGTTACTGGCCAAAAAATTGAATGTTGGCCCAAAAGGGTATTTTTTCTTGGATTTATGGGATGAAATTAATTTACTCTAAAACTTTTAGAAATTAGTGGATATGACTAATTTAGCAGGCAACAAAATGATTACTAAGAGTTGAAAACAGAAGCACCCTACTACATTCAGTGCATTAATAAATGTAATGGAAGCAGTTAGAGAAATCGATGAGGTGGCCCGTAAAGATAATGCCACTATGTTTTTACAAAGATGGCTACCCTGGATGAATTTCTTGGAGCAGCAATAGTAGAATAACTAGACAAGGAAAAGTGGCTTGTGGAACTCATCTGAATTTCTCCGTTTGCCTTTATAGCTAGGTGTTTTTACAAGCAGCCAACCTTAATACTGGGCTACTTACCCCTTCTTGAATGGCTAATCATCCTCTCCTGTGTACTAATCTGAGTGCTTGCTGGATGTGGTTTTATCAAATCTGGTGTAGTTCACAAGAGCTTCAGTGATTTAGAGTTCAACATTGTGTTTTAATGAGTCACAATTTGATGAATCCGGAATAAAACTTCCTAAACTGATAAAACTTCAATATAATTATTTCTGAACTGTGAGCAAATGTGCAAACTTGATACATACTCGCATTGTAATGTAACAGGAGTTACTAACGCCTTCTTGCAGCAGAAGATATTTCTGAGTAACTGTGAACAACTACTCATTATAGTTCATTTAGGTAACAAGCAGCTAGTAACATATTCTTTGTACAGAAAGAACTGACACAGACTGCGTAGTTAACAGAAGTACTTTGAAGTACAGCGTAAACAGAGTACTTAGTTCATACACTCTGAAATGGATTCTGTGATTTGTTGCAGATTTTCAAACTTCATCATGGACACTGTAAAGCTGAAGAGCATTGAGTTGAAATTTATCCTTCCATATTGCTGTTGCAGTGTTCCTTACAACTATCCTCGGTAGGATTTTCCTTTTATATGTCCATTTGGCATACTAAAAAACCTTAAGCCCTTCCAAGGGCTGTATGTCAGATATATGTGCTATGTCTGAAGTGAGGAACGAGCCAAATCCTCAGAACAACTTTGCCTCCATTCCGAATGCTGTTTTTTAATTCAGTCTGTAAGCTGTTGCATTGTTTTGGCTACCTGAGGCTCAAAAATTCCTGTACAAGAATCCTCCTCATGATCCAGAAGTGATCTTTCTTTCTGCTGATAAACCTTGTAAGCTGATGCAGTCCTCCCAGTTTTTGCTTTCTGATAAGGATAGTAGAGCTCTGGACAGGTATGGTAAGCATTCTTTAAAGTATTCAATTGTATTTATTACTGCTTGGTAGTAACTTGATTAAAGTGTAGCTATCATTCTAAGTCTTTTGGATTAAGCACTTGGGCTTCAGACCAGTTGTTTTACATTAGGAAGGTTTGTGGCCTGCACTGTGGTGACAGGACAGGTAGCTTACATCCTTCTAAGTTGGGAACTGCTGATTGAGGGCTCAGTGTCTGTTATTCTAAAAGTGTATTAATTCTGGTTTAAGTACTTGGGCTTCAGGCCAGTTATTTTACATTAAGAAGGTTCGTGGTCTGCACTCTTGTGGGAGGAGAGGCTGGACTCTGCCCTTCTGAGCTGGGAATTTCTGGTTAAAGGCTTATAGTGCCTGCATATTTGAACTGTTTCTTACTGAAATTGGTACACCTTGTTTGCTGTAGCATAGACTAGATCCAGGCCTGCTGAATCTAGCTTTATTTGTATGCTTGTTTGTTTGCTTGTTATTTCCCTGAAACGCTAATTCCACCTAAAACGTGGCTTTTCAGCGCTTCTGTGGATCCCTAGTGATATCTGCATTGCTTACTGTACTTATTTCCTTGTTTCACTTGAAAGAAAGTTACTGTTTGTCATTTTTGCATTTAAGTTACCTGGCACTTGCTCACTAAAGCAATTATATAAGTTAGCACTAAAATATTAAAAGCACTACACCCTCACAAACTCCCCTTGAGTACCTCGTTCCCCTTTGGCCCTTTTTTTTCAATTATAAAGGAATTCCCAATACTATTCTAGCATGTCCAAAGGTCAGTTGTCAATCTCCTCTCCAGTCCAGCTGGTGAATCTGGGAATCTTGAGGCAATGTTACAACTGCCTCATGTACACAGACAGCCCTCTCCTCCTCCCAACAAATTCCAACACGTGAGAGATGCAACCATATAGCCATACTGGAGGCTAAGCTCTCTCAACTCAGTACTGGCGAAACCAGTCAGGAGGCGAAGGAAACCACACTCACTACAATTCTAGTCTCACATAGACGTACCATGACAGCAAACCAAACACATAAACACACAAAAACATACTCAGAGGCTCTAAATAAAAATCTGCCTAAGCAGCAGAGACCACCAAAGCAGACACCCAAGCAACCGCTACCCCAAAACAAAACACGTGCAACACATAGCTCACAAAGCCAGTGTGCTGAACAGTCACAGCCCTTAAGGCTAAACAACACACCTGATACACTTGTAATAGGTGACTCTATCGTCAGGCACACTGATGTCCCGCTCACCAGGCTGAACAAGGAGAAGGTCACGGTGAGCTGCCTGTCAGGCGCTAGGATCCGCCACATAACACAAGCACTCGGGTCACTCCAAGGCAAGTACAAATATGACTCTGTCATTGTCCATGCTGGTGTGAATGACCTGAGACTTACCTCCCTGGACTACATGAAAAGAGACATAGAGGAGCTCTCTGAGCATGTAGCCCAGGCTGGTATGACCCTGACCTTGAGTAGCATCTTACCCTCACCAAGAATTATGCCACAATATGAAGACAAGATGATCAATTTCAACAATTGGCTTAAGTATTGGTGTCATTCAAAGGGGATCCAATGCCTGTCAGCCTGGGATGACATGCTCGACAAGCCACGATGCTTCGCTAGGGACGGCTTGCACCTGTCACCCCCTGGGCTTTCGGATATTGGCAAAGGCTCTTGCTACCCCCATAGTACCTTTTTTAGGCAAGGCTCAAAAGACAAACCCACCTCCATAGGTATCCCAAGGGATAAGAAACTAAGAGTAATGCTACTCAATGCCAGAAGTCTAAACCTCAAGTTGCACGCACTCAAAACTCTCCTTAGCATGGAGAACATCGATATCTGTGCAGTAACAGAAAGCTGGTCCAAGGCTCCCGAGGGCACCCCAGCACTACCAGGTTATACATCATACCATGCTTTTCGGCCCCAAAACTTGGACCAAACCACAAAATGAGGGGGAGTATCAATATTCGTCAAAGATACCCACACCTCCAGGTTGGTGGCACAGCACGAAGCATCAGAGAGACTATCCATGTGCAACTAACAGTGGGTAAAACTGCCTTCCAGTTTATAGCCTGCTACAGACCACCCTGCCAAACTCAGGAACCCCACTCAGCCTTCCTGAGAACACTGGAAAATATGAAGGTCTCTCCAAACACCATTATATTGGGCGACTTCAACTACCCAAACATAGACTGGGAGCATTACTCTAGCTCCAACACCCTAGCCCAAAGGTTCCTAGAATTTATAAACTCAAATGCTGTGGAACAATTTGTTACCACTCCCACAAGAGGAGAAAACATACTGGACCTGATCATCACCAACATGGGGACTCTATGCTCCAGACCAGAAGTGTATCCCTCACTGGTAAGATCAGACCATAAACTAATCTCACTGGATATTCACATCCCGACTCCACCCCCTGCCCTGAAAACCACAGTGAAAAACTTCTCTAAAGCAAATTTCACACTCCTCAAAACCGAGGTGGAATCCTTCAAAGCCCCCGGGCCTGTGGAAAATACGGCCCAGACCGCAGAATCCTTTATAAACGCATTCTATGAACACCTTCAGGAATGCATGGATCATGCAATCCCAAATAAAACCAAGACCCAATCCTCCAAAGGCAGACATCCTGTCTGGTGGACCCCAGCCATAAACAAACTATACAATAGAAGGAGGAAGCTACTACATGATAGAGCAAAGTCCCAAAAAGGGAAGGCATCTCTGATCAGTATTAGCAAAAAACTACGGGTACTCATAAAATCGTCTAAGGCCAGCTTCGAGAGAAAAATTGCACAGGACACTAAGGATAATCACAAGGCTTTCTTTAGTTATGTTAGGAACCTGGGTGGGAATTCCCAGATATGCTCAGAATTAGTCCAAAATGACAAAAAATACACCGAACCCACAGACATTGCCAAAGAGTGGCGTACAGCAACAGTGGTCCCTCTCCACAAAGGTGGTGCCTCAACGGTTCCTGGAAACTATCGCCCCATAAGCCTGACTAGCTTGGTCTGCAAAGCTATGGAAAGGATCATCATGGACCTCATAAATAAAGATATTGGGGACCTACAGACACTGGATCCTACCCAGTTCGGCTTTAAGGGCAGATCCTGCCTCTTAAACCTGGTTGATTTCTTTGAAACAGTCACCAAGGCTATTGACGAGGGGAAGGTGGTCCACACAGCCTACGTGGACCTCACAAAAGCCTTTGATACAATACCCCACTCGGGCATTATAGATAAGCTCACCAGCTTAAATATAAACCCCCTATGTCACTAGATGAGTTGCAAACTGGCTCAAGGACAGAACCCACATGGTTAGAATTGCTGGAGCCATGTCGGACTCCAAACCAGTTACAAGTGGCGTCCCACAAGGCTCAGTCCTGGGACCTCTCTTGTTAGGTATATATTTCTCGGAGGTATAGGCCAACACGGAAGGACTGTGGCTGACCAAGTTCGCAGATGACTGCAAACTGGGCGCCATAATCGACTCTCCAGCCGACACAAGCATCCTCCAAAAGGGCCTCATAGAAACAGACAACTGGTGCCAGAGCCATGGCCTCAAGCTAAATGCCAAAAAGTGTATAGTCATCCCCTTTGGCAAAAACAAAGTGCCCACAAATTACCACATAGGTGGTAATCCACTAAGTACAGAAGTAATTAGGGACCTGGGGACCAAAGTTGATAGCAATCTCTCATTTGACAACCACGTGGCCAAAGTGGTTAGAAAAACATTTTATATAGCCCACCTAATCATGAAGGGATTCACATCTAGATCAGGGGAGGTCATCGTGCCTCTTTACTCATCCCTCATCAGGCCCATAATTGAGTACAACCCTTTTACCAGACACCTGCAGCAACTGGAAAGACCCCAAAAGTACCTCACCAAGAGGATCAAAGGGCTCAAACAGATGCCATATGCTGCCCGGTTAAAGAAACTCCAGCTCTACTCAGTGGCATACCGCCTGCTCAGAGGCGATCTGTGCCTGATGTATAAAGCCATGTCCAACCCAGAATTAATGGACATGCTGCACCTCAGAAAATCCATATCCCATCGAGCTACGCGCTCGAGAGACTTGAACCTCAGCACTGAAATAAATAGGACATGCTGGAGGGACAGATTCATAACCCAGAGGCTCCCTTCACTCTGGAATAAAATCCCAGTCCAGGTTAGGCAGAGTCCCTCATTGACTCTCTTCAAGAGGAATCTTGATGAGTGGATGGGAGATTGTAGGTTTACCCCGGGTATCACTTCTGTGTCACTGTTAGACAGAGGCACAGTATACTAACCTCAAAAAAGGGCATAGCAAAATTAATTTAAAATGGGTGGCGAAAGCCAAACACATACTGGCTAGGCTTATAAATGCCCTAGGGCAGATAGCCTAGTATGAACCTATGAGCCTAAGATTATGACTATATTTTCCACCTTCGTCGTCAGGCTCATATGACTTAGGTATACTATGTCTCTACTGTCCAAGCTTGGGGTGTTTCTGGCTGACATGCCTGACTCTGAGGCTAAGACCTTTGCTATTTCCTTTTTGGGTTCTGCTTCACAGGCTGTTTGCCATTCCATCAAATACAGCTATGGTGCTGCTTCTAGGGCATCTGAGTCAGGGTCAGTTCTGAGGAGTTTTTGCTGGCTCAGGTTGCAGTCTCTACCTAAAGTTAAGGCCAGGTTTTTGGATTCTGCCTTGGATCCTCAGAATCTGTTTCTGTCTGCTGCTGCTCCAGACCTGTTTAAAACCTTAAAAGATAAAGGAAAGGCTATGCAGGACCTTAAGCTTTTTGTATATATACCCAAGTTTCAAAGGAACTACCCTTTTAAGACTCCTTTTGTGCATAGGCATCCTAAGCAACCCTTGAAGGGTAAGAGACCTTCCAAAAGGATATTCCCTGAAAACCTTGCTTTGGGTTTTAGTGGGCATTAGTCTTCCTTCCATGACAAGTTTGCCTGTATCTGACATTTGCCTTTCTCTGCCCTTTCTTCCAGGTTTATTTTGTCTTTTCCAATCTGACAAGTCATCACCACAGAATTTTGTGTTAGTTCAGTCATTCACATTATCACTTCATGACTTGGAAATTCCTTCCTCCTTTTTTGGGGGGTACTGCAGCCTCCTCCTTGCCAACTCCCTTATTTTCCTCCTGTTCTTTAGGGCCTTTTGGCTCAAGGGACTATTCACCCAGTTTTTCTGACCCAGAGGTACAAAGGCCCATACTCAAGAATGATCTTGGTTTCCAGAAAAGAGGGCTGGGGTGGCCAATTCTAGATCTCTGCTTTCTCAACAAATTTTACCTTCTTTTAAAACGTAGACTCTTCAGGCCTTTCTGGTATCTTTGGACCTGATAGACTGCTATCTCCACATTCCTGTTCACCCTTCCTTCAGGAAATGTTTATCTGTTTTTCCTTCCATTATCAGTTCTCTGCTTTACCTTTTGGTCTTTGTACAGCATCAAGAGTTTTAACCAAGTGTTTCATACTGGTAATAGCCTTTTGCAGACTCCATGGTGTTTAGATATTTCCCTATGTGGACAACCTGTTTATTCAAGCCCTTTCTCATTAGCCAAACTCAAATTCACAATGCTTCTCCTTCACAGTGTGGGTTTCACTCTGTCTGAAAAAATCAGTTCAGGCCCCATCCCAGAACTGAATTTTCTTGGGCTGCAGGAATAAGACCCTTTTGTTGATGGCTTTTCTTCCTCTTTCTGACTGACTTCTTCCACTCTATTCTTTCTTTACAGGTGATATTTGCAAGAGAGTTTCTTCAAACCCTGGGGTTCATGGCCTCCAGTATACCACTGGTCCCTTTGGCCAGGCTCCACATGTGGAAACTTTAGTGGCAGCACAGGGTGCAGCATTGTCTTACTCTGGACTTTCCCATCCCTCTTGCTTTGTTTCAGACAGGAGTGCATCTGGTGGCTTCACCAGATTACTCTGAATGCAGGTGTTCCTTTTCAGGTTAATTTCCCCCCACACAAGAACTGTTTACAGATGCTTTAGACCTGGGGTTGGGGGGGGGGCTTCCTCTGACGGTGTCAGAGTCCAGTGGGTCTGGTCTCCCAAGCAGGTACAATACCTTATCAACATCAAGAAGATGAGAGTTCTAGTTTTAGCTCCACAAGTTTTATATTTTCTCAGGGTTCCAGGTCTGCTAACGATTTTTACAGACAACACCACTGTCATGTGGTACATAAACAAGTGGAGGCACAGAGTCTTACCATCTTTGCAGGCTAGCCCTCATAGTCTGGGATTTTGCTGTCCACTATCATCTGACTCTCAAGGCTGTTTACATTCCCTAAGAGCACAGTCTGGTGGCAGGCAATCTGAACAGGTCCAGGATAGATCCTCATGAGTGGATGATTCACAGGATTGTGTATCAGTGGGATATTACTTGAGTAGATCATTTTGCCTCCCCTCTGAACTGACAGCGTCTTGTATTCTGTTCCAGAGTGCAAAGTCCTGTGGCTTGTAGAGTGGATGCCGTGTCTATTTCCTGGAAAGGGATGTTCCTGTATGCATTTCCCACTCCTGTTTTGTTGCTGTGGGTCTTACACAAGGTTGTGTGTCGGACAGGGCCATACTCTTGCTAGTAACTCCCTTTTGGCTCAGACAGCATTGTTTTCCCCTTCTGTTTCACTTGCCATGGGGCAATCACCACAAGTTATTTCACCAGATGGATCTTCTCGCACAAGGCAAAAGACGCTCACATTCATCCTCATCTTCTTAACTTTTAAAAGTATATGAGAGAGTATATACTTTTAAAAGTTAATTGATTGATACGTGATGTCACAGTTAGAATGCTATTTAAGGAGTGAATTAATTTTGTTTGATGTCTGAAGAAGTTGATGTATAATTTGATAATGAAAGCGCTAATATATACGTGTTTCTGGAGATTATCATGGCCTTTGGTGTTTTTTTTACCCATGTCTTGGTGGCTCCAACTTCTGCCAAGAGAGTCCCTGAGCTGCTGGCTATTATTGCAGTCCTTCCCTTGTTTTTTGTCCACAGGGATTGTGCGTCTCTTTGGGCCAATCTTCCCTTTATGCCTTGCCTTGTCTTTGAAGCAGACCATTTGTTTGCCTTCCTTGTTTCCCTCTCCGCAAAATGGTACTAAGAGGGTTCTGTATTCTTTGGATTTGCATAGATAGCTCAGATATTATTTAGATAAGACTAAGAATATTAGGAAATCTAAGCAGCTTTTTGTTTTGTTTTCATGCTAATAAATTGGGTTTAGCTGTTTCTAAGCAAACCATCACCTCTTGGATTTATAATGCCATTTCTTTTTGTTGTTTTTATGACAAGCAGCTTCCTTTCTCTGTTCACACTTATTCTATTATGGTGGTGGCTTCTTCTGGAGCTATTTTCAGGGGTTCTGACACTTGCTCGGTTTTGGAAACTGCTGCTCGGTCTTCTGTGCATACTTTTGCTAAGCACTATAAGTTGGATGTGGTCTCTAGGTCTAGGGCAAGTTTTGCTAGATCCATCCTCCATAAGTATTTGGAGTGTTCTTTGTTACTTCCTCCTCCTGTCACCCTCTTCATTAGCTTTAGTACTCTTCCCTTTGTATGGAAAACTGTAACAGAGATAAGGATGAACATAGTACAGTTGTGTAAGATTTTACCATAAAAGTTTATACCCTACTTTTCACTACTACGGTACTATATTCTTACCTCTTTTCCCTTAAAATTTTTCATTACCCTGTGATTGTGGGGAGCTGTTTTTCTCCCTTTTCTGAATGTAGTTTTTTTATTGCTTTCCTCTTGGAGTTGCTGTGGTTTTCCTGGAGCAGTCA